>NW_021635048.1:0-34602 GCF_004799145.2 Neltuma alba
TTGATGATGTTGACCGAATATCCACATGGTTGGAAAGACAAGGGAATCAAAGGAAAAGCAAAGGAAAGCCATGTTACAAGGTAGTGAACTTACCTATACCTTGATATGTATGCTTGCATGATGTGATTGTGTTGCCATGATGTGACTAAGCTATGATGAAATGTTTGCAAAGTTATGTTTGCAAGTTTATGTTATGTTTTGCTTTGGCAATATGTTATGGAAGCATGAAATGCTTTAGCTTACTTTCCATGGCATTCATGTGTTAATGTTATAACATGTCATGCATATGCATTATATCTTGCATGCTTATGGGTAGTGTTTGCTACTGAGATTCCCCCGAATCTCACCCCTCCCTAACCAACCATTTAGGTCAATCAACAATGGGAATAATGGCATGAGAAGCAAGGAGAAGTAAGCAGAGAATTATTCTTGTTAATGGATGAGACTGTTGATAAATGTATAATTCTACTATTTTGTGAACTATGTTATGGATGCCAATGATGCCATGTATTTAATTACAATATTTATGGCATGAATGAAAGTGTATGAGCATGAACGAGAAAGAGTAAGGCCATGTTATGTATGCCAAAGAAATAAAAGAATTAAAGAGATGTTAAGGGATAAAACGTAAGTCCTAGAGCAATAAGTTTGTAGCTCCAGTTTGACCTATCAAACAAGTGAGTTAGGTCATAAAATTTGGCAAGCAAAGAGATCTGATGTTTCTCTTTAAAATGAGGGGTAGTTTGCCCGATTCTGATAACCGAACAGAAAGTTATGCCTTTCCAAAGTTAGGCAAAAAGACAGTAAAATCCGAAAATGACCAAATGAACAGTAACTTTTTCAAAGGAAATTGAACTCGAATTTCAAGGCAATCAGTTTAGAAACTATTTTTTCTCAAAATTTTATCCAAAGAGCTTTCTGTAGAACTTGGAATCACTCAATTTCAATTTTTTCACAATTAGTTATGAATTTTTGAAGTTTGTCACATTTTAAGGTGACAATGAATAGTAACCCGTAAATAAAAAATTTCAAACTTGATTTTTCATCAATTGTAGCCTTCAAAAGTGATTCCAAATGCTTCTGCAAGGAAAGTTAATTGATTTAAACATGAGGTGTTACATCATGCCCCTGGACCATCTTTCATGGAGAGATCTATCAAAGAAATGTTTCAAGCTGAGCTTCAAGCGTTTGAAAACAGAGTGTACATCACTGCCAAAGAGTATGGGGAAATCTCTGATAGGAAGTTTGATGGCATTTCCAAAATCTTGGACCTTCACCGACAAGCCATGATGGTTTTGGAAAAAGAAGTTTCAGAGATATTTGATTCAGTGGACAGAGAAATTAGAGAGCTCAAAGGGATGGTCACTTCCCTCTACAACAACTTCACTGCCCCCAGTACCAGTTTCAGCTATGAGGACCTCTTATTTCATCCACCCTCTCCTCCTCACCCTGAGCCAGCTCCTCCTTCCTCTGCCTTACCCACTTCTTCTGCTCCCACTCCTACTCCATTTACCTCTGTCCCTACCTCCACCTCACTTGCTCTAATCACTGTGCCTCAACCAATTCCCACCTTACCTTTTCCTTCATTTCATCCACTTTCCCGCCTTCCTCCCCTTCCTATTCCATTAACATTTCCTACTATTTCCACTCCCTCTCCCTCACTTGATGCTGACAAAAAGGGGGAGAAGAACACTGATGTTGAGGACATTGATTGATTAGTTGTTTAATAGTTTTCTGTTGTTTACTAGTAGTTTTATGACATTTTGTTTACTAATAGTTTTTTTTTCCTGTCATACTTGTACCTTGATGAACCTTTTGCTGCCTTTACTAATGTACTGATACATTTTGCTGATGTTAGCTGTCTGCTTATCTGTTTAATGCTCAATTTTTGATGTTTCTACTGATGTTTGATTTATATCTTTTACTAATGTTTTGTCATCATCAAAAAGGGGGAGAATGTTAGGATTATGGTTTTGATGATAACAAAGTTAGATTAAAATAGTTAAGTGTGTTGATCGATCATCTGATCGATCAAGTGTTTATCGATAAGCTGTCAGATAAATCTTTAGTGTAAATTAGTAAAACGTTAGATGTTTTGATTGATAAGCTGTTAGATAATCCACTGATCGATAAAATGATCGATTATCGCTAATATAGAAGTTATACAAGTTTACAATTAATTATCGATCACTTGATCGATAATAATCAAACAAGTAAGTAAATCTGAAGTGTATTTATCGATCACATGATCGATAAATCAGTAATCGATAAAAACCTCGATAAATGGTAAGACACTCTACCTGTTCTGCACATTGACTCTATCATTATTTATCGATCACATTATCGATCATTCGTTTATCGATAATATGATCAAACATTGCTCACTAACTCTCTGAATGCAGGTACTCATCATAGCTGCTGATCGATAACATTATTGATCACCAAGTTATCGATAACATTATCGATAATCTAATATTTCTGAATAGTACTTTATCATATACGTGATTGATAAATAGACTTAGAACAAAATCTTCGTTTCACAGTTTATCAATCACATAATCGATAAATCAGTGATCGATCACCTATCCGATAAACCCAATTTACACTCACTTTTCACCAAGTTATTTTCACATGGTATTTATCGATAACCTGATCGAACAATCACTGATCGATCACCTATTTGATAAACCCAATTTATCTTTACTCATCACTAAGTTATTTTTACATGGTGTTTATTGATAACATTATCGATCATAAATTTATCGATAATATAATCGATCAACATGATCTGAAGCTTCATTTCTGTAACATTTGAATTATCGATAAATTGATCGATCAACAAATATTCGATCAACTGATCGATCATTGAATACTGTCAGTTTAATTTCAGTTAGCTATAATACTTCTCATATTCACTTATCTAATTACTTCCAGACTGATTTTATTTTGCGTAATCAACATGACTATTTTGCTTAAATATTTATATTCAAAGGGACTCTGGTTTACATATCAGCATAAGTTTTCTATTGCATTTTATCGATCACTTGATCGATAAATCAATGTTCCATCATCTGATCGATAATCCTTTTCAACTGATCCAAAGAACTTTAACTCTGTTTATCTATAACCTGATCGATCAACCAGTGATCGATCATCACTTTGATCAAACTATCCAAATTATCTTTCTACACATTTATCGGACTTTTGATTTCAACTGGAATCATAGAACAATCAGATTATCATTTATTCAGTTTTGCTTACACTATAGGATCTAACTTATTGAAGTGTAAAATATGGTTGCAGATTACGAAGAGAAGTCACAACGGCTCTTTAACGGTATTAACTAGCCTGCAACCTACTGTGTCAGAAACGCAGAAGCATTAATGGCAGAACTGTTGTAACCGGGGAAACACACAAACAGAGTCACAATGGCTAGAAGCTCCTCCGTCTAATGGTTATTTAACGACGCAACTATAAAAGGCGCGAAGAAGCATTAATGAAGGGAATTGAATACCTGAGCTATCGTCTATAATCATTTACTATTACATTCAATACCCTATTTTCTTTGTTATTACTGAGTGTCAGTGTTCATCACTTATTCTACTCTATAAGAGAGTCAATATCTATCTTTCATTAATCACATCTGAGTGATACTCAAAAGTGTGGACTCTTGAGTTGGTTTGTATCCTTACGGGAGTAAAGGGAGTGATTGAGTGACTCAATTACTGTACTAAGGCGCCAAGAGCCCGATCAATCTTGGGAAATAGTGGAATACTCAGAGGTGTTATGAGGACTGGACGTAGGTCAAGTGGTTAAGACCGAACCAGTATAAACCTTGTGTTTGTCTCTCTATGGTAAAACCTACCTAAACTTGCACTCTCTGTTTTCAATAGTATTAATTTTTAATTACGCAATTTTTTCTATCTCACCCAATTCACCCCCCTCTTGAGTGAGTCTGCCACTAACAAATAGGGTTTCTAAACATGTATTAAGGTGTACTGGGTCGGTTTGTGAGACTGGGTAGGTAAAATTTTCAAAAATGGTTCAGTTTGGTTGCTGATTTGAGGGGTTCACCGTGGTGAAGGTATAGGTTCACCGTGATGAACCATGGCCGAGAAGACTTCTACTTGATGTGGTGTCTTCGCCACAGTGAAGACAAAGGTTGGCCGCAGCGAACCTTCCCAAAGGGATCTTCAAGTGGAAAATCCTTGCTTCGCCACGGCAAAACTTGGCAAAGGCGTTATTGCGTCTTGTGTAACACCTTACGTTTATACCAAATAACTTATCTTGCGGAAGCATTTGGAATCACTTTTTAAGACTACAAGTTATGAAAATCACGTTTGTAACTTCATATGAACCTTAAGTATGAGGAAAGGCTTAAAAAATTGAAACTTTTTCATTTTCCCAGTTTAGGTCATGACTTAGTGCTTCCAAGTCATGACTTGAAGTCACAGAGGCCATTTCTGCCTCCAGGTCACGACCTCAACTTCTCACGTTGCGACCTCAAGTCACATAATGCTTCTGCACACTATTCACATTTCACTGAAATCTTTGCCAACTTTAAAAATTCATAACTAATTGTAGAAAAATTGAAATTGAGTGATTCAAAGTTCTATGGAAAGCTCTTTGGATAAAATTTTGAGGAAAAATAGTTTCTAGACTGATTGCCTTGAAATTTGAGCCCAATTTTCTTTGAAAAAGTTATTGTTCATTTGGTCATTTTCGGATTTTTACTTTATTTTTGCCTAAGTTTGGAAAGGCATAACTTTCTACTCAGTTATCGGAATCAGGGAAACTACCCCTCATTTTAAAGAGAAAAATAAGATCTCTTTGCTTGCCAAATTTCAAAACTAACTCACTCGTTTACTCAAATGGTCATTGGTTAAACTTTAATCCCTTTTAGTTGACTTTTTACCCCCTTGGAAGGGTAACTTAACTGAATTGACCATTTACCATCATAACATACCTTCATTAGCTATATTAGCTATTTCTAATCATACTTGTATACTTCTAATCTTAGTCATACTACTGGAAACTTAAAGGGTCCATGCATTGAGTTAGTGTCTTTTTTAGGGTAAAAATGTCATAATTAGTTATTAATTGTATTCAATTAATTTCTAGGACAATTGATGCCTAAAATTGTTGCTTTTCAGTGTAGGATACCTGAGATTGGAGCCAAGGTTGAAGACTCAAGGCACATAAAGCAAAGAGGAGCCTCTGTCATGGTTCGCCGCAGTGAACCCCTCATATTAGCACATTCAGACCCGACCATTTCGGGAAAAATTGACTTGCCCACTTCCATGAACCGACCCAAACACGTCACATTCACGTTAGAAACTCTATTTTCGGTAGGAATGAGGTAAACACGGATATTGAGCCACCATCCACGTTTTTCTCTTCATCTTCTCTCATCTCTCCCACCAGAACCCTAATCCCTCACCTTCCACTGTCATTTTGATCCATGGGCAACACTGAGTCAATTTCAATGGAGATGTTTTTGCACATCATGAGTGGCTAGGCTTCCTCCAGCTCTTGAAGATGGATGATTGGCATGAGTTCTAAGAGCTTAAAAGGGGAGTTTCAGTTTCATCTTAGTTTTAGCTATGTATTTATGAATTCCTAGGTCTTGGATTTGTAAATTCTTAGTGAAAGATTTTGATTGATATGTAATCATTAGTTGATGATTCACATTTGTAGTTGAATTGGTTAATGTTGGATTTCATGCTTCAATATATGTAGTTACATATATGTTCTTTGTAGCTTTATTGATTCTCTTCATCTTGCATGGTCATGTTTTGATGATGAGTTGATTTTCTGTTGCATTGAACCATTTGCATTAATCATTCTTAATTACACATTAGGGAAGCTTAACAATATTTTCATTAATGAGTTCATTAATGTAAGCATTGGACTCAATGAGTTATTGAGGTTGTTATCAAGAAAACCTAATGAATTTATAAAACTCCACATCTTAAGAGAACTATGATTGCCAAGAATCCATTTTCAAGAGGTTTTACCAATTGATTCAGCACTTGATTTCCATCCTTTTCATCTTAATCTCCAAAAAAATCCAAAAATACATTTACATTCTTTTGCATTTTATCTTAATTGCGAGTTTCAATGAAAACCCCTAACCTTTTCTAGCTCAATTTGCATTACCATGGCATTTAGTTAATCTAGGATCATAATTTCGACTCCACAAGTGAAACGACCCGAGGTTGTGCCTATAGTACAATCCTTGGATAAATTTTGAAATTAGCCCCAAGGTGTAAGCAAAGACAAGTCAAGGCGATTTTCACACTATGTACATCATAAGTCTAATACCAGTCGTGACCAGCTCACGAAAAAGTAGCCCATACAAAGGTCTCTATGGCCTCAACCATCTCCAGGAAAGTACATCTGGGTAGGCGATCACATATCTCATTAACTCCTTCATCCCATTTCCATATCTTGGGGATTACGTGATATAGGGCTAGGATCCAGTCATTATCCCCCAAGGTACGATCCTCCCTAGTCACCTAATAATAGAGGCTCTTAATGTCCTCTAAGAACCTTAAGTATACATCAGCTTCTTGGTGCTCAAACGGCTTAATGAAATAGCTTCTAAACTGGAACTCCCGAACTAGTTGAGCAAGGCACTGGAACTCTTTCTTAATTTTAGGTATAGGGATCTGACTCGGACCTACTCCATCATCACTAGGTATCTTAACGATTTCTGGTACATCATTAGAGACAACTGCGGCTATGTCTCTCTCTGGAGCCTTCCCCTTGAAACTGAAGTAATCTACATGGATAGTTGGGAATTTGGTGCTAAGCTCTCCGTACTTCTTAATATCCTCGTACCACTATGTCTCGTCGTACCACCATGGATATGGCTCACCGAGCATGACCTTGCTAATGGTCTCTCCTGATTTTCCACTTCCACTATCACAGACAGCCATCACCTAAACTCTCTGTAATCCTAATGACCAAATAAACTTATTAATGAACAGTGTAAAATGTTTTCCTCAAAATTCAGAGCATAAAAATTTTAAATTTAAAAAATTTGTTCTGAGTGCCAGAACTATTTGCTCTAATATAAAAAATGTAACACCTTACGTTTATACCAAATAACTTATCTTGTGCAAGCATTTGGAATCACTTTTGAGGACTAAAGTTATGAAAAATCACATTTGTAACTTCATATGACCCTTAAGTATGAGGAAAGGCTTAAAAAATTGAAATTTTTTAATTTTCCCAGTTCAGATCACAACTTAGTGCTTCTAAGTCACGACTTGAAGTCACAGAGGCCATTGCTGCCTCCAGGTCGCAACCTCAACTTCTCAGGTTGCGACCTCAAGTCACAGAATGCTTCTACGTACTATTCATATTTCACTGAAATCTTTGCCAACTTTAAAAATTCATAACTAATTGTAGAAAAATCAAAATTGAGTGATTCAAAGTTCTAAAATAGTTTCTGGACTGATTGCCTTGAAATTTGAGCCCAATTTTCTTTGAAAAAGTTATTGTTCATTTGGTCATTTTCAGATTTTCACTTTATTTTTTCCTAAATTTGGAAAGGCATAATTTTATGCTCGGTTATCGGAATCAAGCAAACTACCCCTCATTTTAAAGAGGAAAATAAGATCTCTTTGCTTGCCAAATTTCAAAACCTAACTCACTCGTTTACTGAAATGGTCATTGGTCAAACTTTAATCCCTTTCAGTTGACTTTTTACCCCCTTGGAAGGGTAACTTAACTTAATTGACCATTTACCATCATAACATACTTTCATTAGCTATATTAGCTATTTCTAATTATACTTGTATACTTTTAACCTTAGTCATACTATTGGAAACTTAAAGCATGCTTCTGACATGGTAGGTTACAGGCTACTAAACAACCATTGGATAACCGTTGAGTTTCGTAATTTGTAATAATACTTCAATCTAATAAGTTTTTATTGCAGAGAAAAGCTTCAGGAGCATAACTGATCAAATGAAAAGAAAATGAACATTTAGATTGGAAGTGGATTTAATCAGTTTCTAAGTGTATTGAACAAGAATTGGACATCCTTGATCAAAGTAATGATCGATGACTGATTGATCGATTAAGTTATCGATTATTCAAAGTGAGAGCTTTTAAAACAGATAACTATATTTATCGATCAAGTGATGGATTAACCATTGATCGATAAAGTGATCAAAAAGTGAAAAGGATGAGTTCAGAAAAACATGTAAAGAACAATCTAGAGTTCACTGTCTATCTTGAATTCCTTAGAATAGAGAATTAGGATAATCAAGAAGGCTGAGAAAAGCTCGAAGAGAAATAATCAACATATTTTGAGAGTCACTGTAACTAGTTGATGTTTAACTGAAATAAGTGAAATGATCGATCAGGTGATCAAAAAATATTTGATCAATCATGTTATCGATAAAGCTGAGTGAAGTAAAAATAGATTTTTAACGAGTAATGATCGAGTATTATATATCGATAAAAGAAAGATAGATAATTTGATCGATAAAGATGTTTAACAAAGATTTTCTCAAAGTGCATAAAACATATGATGATCAATTAAGTGATCGATAAAGGATTGATCAATCAAGTTGTCGATAAAGATAGTGGAAAGACTTAGTTTTGATATGCTAGGAAAATGTTTGATCGATCACGTTATGTGAAAACAGAGCACTCAGAAGTTTGGGTGATCGATCATTTTATCGATAAACTACTAATCGATCAAGTGATCGATAAAAAGCTTTGTCAGCATACTTGAACAAAACAATAAACTGGTAAGTTATGATGCAATGACAGAACAAGTTATCGAAAAACCATTGATCGATAATGTGATCGATAAATTGTGATTAAGACAGAATACAAAGTGAGTAGAGAGAGCTTTACCATTTATCTGTCTTCTTATTGATGACTTATTTATCGATCATGTGATCGATAAATACTTACCAGATTTGTGTTCCATTATCTGACAGTTATTCGATTATTAGATTATCGATCAATAGATCGATAATTTTCTGCAGGCTTCTATACACAACTGTGTTAACAATGATCGATCAATTGATCGATCAACATATTATCTATCAAGTTATCAATTAATATTTTTGCCAAGTTACTTGTTTGCACAGGAAAGTTATCTATAAAGTGATCGATAAACCCTTGATCGATCAACTTACTAAAACACATATTCCTAAATTTGTTATCATCAAAACCTTAAATCTAACATTCTCCCCCTTTTTGATGATGACAAAACATATATGAAGAGTTACTCAAATATCAACAAATAACAAAGTAAATCAGATCAAAGAAACAATAAAGACTCACGATAGATTAGACTAAAAAAAACTTAACTAATAATATTGAAACATTAGAGTTCAGATTACATAAAAACAACATAAAAACATAAAAACATAGTAAAATAAGAACTAAACTAAACAGATTCCTTCTCCTCCTTTTTGTCAGCATCAGAAGGTGGGGAAGGCAAGGTGATTGAAATGGGAAGAGGGGGAAGCTGAGCAAAAGGAGAGACAGTGATAGAGGGAGTAGATGGAGGGATTGTGATAAGAGCTAATGTAGCAGGAGTAGGAGGAGGAGGTGGGGTGGAAGGCATAGATGGTGAAGTAGAAATAGGAGAAGTGGATATAGGTGGTGCAGGCTCATAGTGAGGAGGAGATGGTGGATGAGAAAGTAGGTCTTCAAAACCGAAGGAGGTGCTGGGAACGGAGAAATTGTTGCAGAGAGAGGCTACCATCCCTTTTAAATCTCGGATCTCCCTGTCAATATAGTCAAACCTCTGAGAAACTTCTTTTCCAGAACTACCATGGCTTGACGATAAAGATCAAGAATTTTAGAAATGCCATCAAATTTTCTGTTTGAGACTTCCCCATAGTCTTTAGCTGTCAAATACACTCTCTTTTCAAATTCTTGAAGTTCTTCCTGGAACATTTCCCTGATCGATTTTTCCAAAAATGAGGGTCCAGAGGTATGAGAGGGAGCTACAGTGGATTCTGTCTCATCCTGGGATCTTAAGGAGCTAGCAGCAGGTTGTTTCCCTTTATCTTTCTAAGCTAGCTTCTGTGAAGGTCTAAAGGGCACATAGATTTTCATTTTGTTCAGTTGATTTATCCTAAAAGAGGGTACCTTCAATTTGATCTCACCAGGTTCCATTGGCCTAAAATCGTTCACTTGAAGCAGATAGGTAGCTAGATGAGGATAAGGGATAGGAGTTGACTTGGATTTGTTGAGCACAAAGTCTTTCATTTCATTATAGATCAGAGCTCCTATATTTAACTGTTCTCTACTAATTATTCTTGCCAGCAGAAGGTAGTCATCTTGATTGAGGTGGGAGAAGCTTCCAGATTTATTGACCATGCTTCTTGAATAGATGTAGTGAATTATTCTATAATAATCACACATCTGTTTGGGGGGAAAATTGAGCTCACCAGGAAAATTGTAAGTCTTGATATCATTCATTTCGCCTCCCCTTACATGATCTCCTATCCCTAGTAATCCATTCAGCTTAGTAGGAGTAATAGTGATTGTTCTGCCTTTGAGGTGTGTTTTGAGATAATCACCCACGAGATTATCCTCCTCATCATATTCTTCACAGGACTCCATATTGCAATAGAATCATTTGACTACTTCAGGGCAATATTCTCCTCCAATACTTAACTAGTTTGAATAATATTTCAGTGGGTCACTCAAATCCAAATTAATTTTCTCATTTTTCTTTAGGCCTTAAATATCAACTGAAACCATAGGACAGAACTTACGATTTGCATAGTCTGCCTTAAACTTAGCCAAGTTCACATCCTTATCTAGATTCCCAATTAGTAACTCAGAAAAATCAGATGTGGTACCTTGGTAGGAATTTGGCATGACACACCTTCGCTTGCTTTCTGTTTCTTCTATCTTGGTTGCTTGGGGATAAGAACTCGTAATGCAACCTCCATAGCTTTCTGAACTGAAGTTTCATCATCAGTTTCTGTTTCAGATTCCTCAGTAACCATTGGTAGCTTGGATTTCAACTTCGATCGTGGAGATTTTCTCTAAGGAGTGATTGCTCTTTGGTCTGACTTTCATGAATCTTTAATACTCCTATTTTCTTAGAAGGATCTTCCCTCACTTTTGTTCTGTATCTTTTCTTTATAGTCGAGGGAGTAGTAGCTCTAGACTGGGTTTGTTTCTCTGTGCTTTCCTCTTTGTCAATATTCGGTTGCTTGACTCCTGCCATTTTCTCGTTACCCAAAGAAATTCTGAAGAATGTTCGGTGAGAAGAGTGTTTGATGGATGCGGTGGAGAACAAAGATACTTTAAGAGTGATTTTGAGTGGAAAGGGGACAGCAATTTAATAGAATAGTGATTTTTGGACCGTTGCGTTGGAACAGGGGAACGGTTTTATCAAGTTAGGGCTTCAACAACTGACAGGGATTTTCAAAAAATAAACGTTATAAACACTAAAATTATCGATCAATGAGTGATCGATCATGTGTTCGATAAATATGAAGAACACACAAGAACACTGAATGTGACACCTCATGTTTAAATCAATTAACTTTTCTTGCGGAAGCATTTGGAATCACTTTTGAAGGCTACAATTGATGAAAAATCAAGTTTGAAAATTTTCATTTACGGGTTACTATTCATTGTCACCTTAAAATGTGACAAACTTCGAAAATTCATAACTAATTGTAGAAAAATTGAAATTGAGTGATTCCAAGTTCTACAGAAAGCTCTTTGGATAAAATTTTGAGGAAAAATAGTTTCTGAACTGATTGCCTTGAAATTCGAGCTCAATTTCCTTTGAAAAAGTTACTGTTCATTTGGTCATTTTCGGATTTTACTGTATTTTTGCCTAACTTTGGAAAGGCATAACTTTCTGCTCGGTTATCTGAATCGGGCAAACTACCCCTCATTTTAAATAGAAACATCAGATCTCTTTGCTTGCCAAATCTTATGACCTAACTAACTCGTTGATAGGTCAAACTGGAGCTACAAACTCACTGCTCCAGGACTTACGTTTTATCCCTTAACATCTCTTTAATTCTTTTTATTTCTTTGGCATACATAACATGGCCTTACTCTTTCCCGTTCATGCTCATACACTTTCATTCATGCCATAAATATTATAACCAAATACATGGCATCATTGGCATCCATAACATAATTCACAAAATAGTAGAATTATACATTTATTAACAGTCTCATCCATTAACAAGAATAATTCTCCGCTTACTTCTCCTTGCTTCTCATGCCATTATTGCCCGTCATTGATTGACCTAAATGGTTGGTTAGGGAGGGGTGAGATTCGGGAGAATCTCAGTAGCAAACACTACCCATAAGCATGCAAGACATAATGCACATGCATGACATGTTATAACATTAACACATGAATGCCATGGAAAGTAAGCTAAAGCATTTCATGCTTCCATAACATATTGCCAAGGCAAAACATAACATAAACTTGCAAACATAACTTTGCAAACATTTCATCATAGCTTAGTCACATCATGGCAACACAATCACATCATGCAAGCATACATATCAAGCACACAGTATAGGTAAGTTCACTACCTTGTAACATGGCTTTCCCCTTGCTTTTCCTTTGGTTTCCTTGCCTTTCCAACCATGTGGACATTCCGTCAACATCACCAAACATCCTCTTGGATGTTCCAAAGGTCCTAAACATAGTCACATTGATCATACAAACCATTAGGACCACTAGATTACATAAAGTTCAAGACTAGCTTTCTTGAACCTCAACCCTTTCTCTTAGTCTTAGGGTTTTCTTTCCAACTTTTCTAACATAAATCTTATCATTTCCCATCCTTAAGATCCATTTCTTGTCAATTAGGACCACTTTAGATGGCCTTAGATTCAAGAATACCAAATCTGGAAATTTTGCTTCGCGGGTACTGTTCACGCAGAATTTCCAGAATTTTTGCTCAACTTTGAAAATTCATAATTAATTCTAGAAAACTCCAAATTGAGTGCTTCCAAGTCTCACTGAAAGATCCTTAAGTTAAATTTAAATGAAAAATAGTTTCAGGAACCAGTTCTACGCCGAACAGTACCGGAACTGTACGGAACTCGAAACTCTTCCAAAAGTTCAACACTGTTTCCAGATTTCAAACCCTAACTTTGAAAAATCACCATAAATCGTACACATATCCAAATGAAGTGTTCTACCTATGGATTTAAAGCTCACAGAGTGTACTTTAAGCATGAAAAATTTCAGAATCAGATACGCACAGTAACTAATCCGAAATAGGCATAAAATCAGGTGCTATAACCACCACATACCGTGTTTTAGAGTTTGATCTGGCTTGGAACCACTTGGCCTTTCTTTCTCCCTCTTCTTTCTCTCTCTAGAAACCATTTTGCAAGAGCTTCCCCATGGATTCCTTATGCTTGGACGAAATGGTAGGGAGGGGAGGGGGTATTTATAGAAAAACAGACCGAATCTGGACCGTTGATCTTAAAAATACGTGGCTCGATCTGGACCGTCCATTTTCTCTTTTGATCTTACGGTGACAAGTGTCCTATGACATCATGCTTACCTCATCATGATGACATCATGCTTACATCATCAAGCCACATGTCTTTAATCCGACCGCACACGTGCCTTGCATCCGACCGTACACGTGTCTTCCATCTAGCCGTACACGTAATATTTTCTTTTTCTCATCTAACCGTACACTTGTCACTTTATGTCCTTTCATCATTTATGGCATTAAAATAGGGAGAAAATAAATGGAAATTCGTGCAAAAATATCTCCTTAATTATTTCTCCACCTATCAAGCCAATCTTGCACCATATCAGATACTTTTCGGGTCCTGACTTACCCTGTACCACCAGGACATGTTCTGACACTATTTTCTCATCTTAATTAAGTACATATATGGTGCCACCTTAGAGGAGCATAGATAAAAATAATTAGCTCTAATGACAGGCTACTTAACCTTACTGAGTCATGCAGTAGAGATTTCGCTATAATGGGTAGACAAAAGATTGTCTAAAATATTCCCATACTGCGTTCTGATTTTTATGCTGTCCATAAATATCTTCTAGTGACTCAGCATGATGACTCGTAGGTGTCATGATTACGCTTGATGACTCAGCATGATGACTCGTCGGTGTCATGATTACGCTTGATGACTCAGCATGCTGACTCAGCATCGTCATGATGGCTTTTAGATATTTTCTTTGGTTTTGTCTCCTATTTAGGGGACAAAATTATTTAATATTTGACTGGAGCATTTTATTCAGTCCAGAGCTCCAAAAATTCATCCAAAAATATCATAAAATTCCTCCTATTCTAGAGAAAATCTGTGAATTTTCTCAGGTCATAACTCAACCTATAGCCCCACTTAAAAATCATTCTTTAAAATGCCTTTTTTGGGCACAACTGGCTTTTAAGTATTCTTAAAGCCATTTTGCTTGTCTTCTAGGGATGAGACTAATTTTATAATTTTCTACAGTCTCTTAGATCATACATCCCCATTTTACCATAATTTTCTGAGGTTTCCTTATGACTCAAACAATTAAATCTACCTCTACATCTTAAATTGAGCCATAAACTTCTAAATTCCTTTTAAGTTACCTCAGGGGTATTTTCATCATCTCTCTTCACAAAAGAGTCTTAGAATATTATTTCCCATTTTCTGGGATTTTCTTAGAATTTTCTAAGTACTTTCCAGTTTTACCCCTGATGGCCGTAACTTTCTGAATTTACGGTTTTACCCCTGCTTAGGCTCAACCTCATAAAACAATCTCTTTGAGGCTTCTAACTTAACCTTTGGTCTGTATCTAGCCTCTTTTCTCTTTCTGGGCCTTTGAGACTTTACTGGAGCCTCTACTACTGGTAGCCGGCTATTTCTGATACTTCTATAAAAATCAGGATGTTACAATTCTCCCCCTCTCAAAAGAATTTCGTCCTCGAAATTCCGAGTCAAACCTCTATTCTTACCCTTAATGAGAGGTTAACTAAGGAGAATATCCCCACTTATACTAAATTTTGACCTCTTCAACTTTTCATTATACTCATTTCCAGGTTTCAACCATGGTTCCATACTTACATAACTTGTCGTTCTATACTTTTCTGTCATTTACATGAGCATGGCCTTTGCTTTTAAGCATTTTGTCACCACTGCTCACCTTCTTCCTCTCCTTTAGGCTCATTCTTTCATAATAATACCATGACAGTGTGCCTGTCTTCATGGTATTTTACTACACCATGGCATTTGGGTTCTCTTAATACAACCTTTATCTATTCTTTGCTGTATACCTTGCCATTCCTCTTTACTTTAAGGGCATATCTCCTTTCTTTCATTCATTGACTAGAACAGAATTGAGCTCAGTCTAATCAACAATAAAGGTGTCTGGAACAAGTCAAGGGTACTCTCTCTATATTAGTCCACCGCTGAAGGAGATTTCACTATCTTAAACTCATCTCTGGTCATCGTCTTCCCAAAGAGGTACTGTACTCTTACCCTTATGGCTCAGACACTTTCTCTTAGGCTTGGTCTTTCACGACCTTGGGAGCTACTGCGCTCTACCATAAGCCTTTTCAGGATCCATCATGACCCTAGAATACTATCATCAATCTGAACCATCTTAGGATCTCTAGGAGACTCTAGACCATAGAGTTGAGTAATAAAATAAGTCACCTCCACTCAGCTAGTAACTTGACTGATTATTCCCCAAGACTGATCACAGATATCAGTATTGTCTTCTTAGGCCTTACTCAATCCTTTCTGTCAACTCTTGGAATTCTTAGCCTTTCCATATTTCTTTAGCCCTTAGTTTTAGCTTCCTTAGGTCACTTTCCTTTCTTTGTGCCTTTCGAATTCCTAGGCACTGGCTCATCTCTAGGGCTTATTAACTTGCCATTGTATCAATGCCAGCCTGTCTTGTCTTAGGACTCTACAGTCCTTGCTGTCTCTTAATAATTTGGACAGCTTCGGGAGAGGACTTATCACATTCTCATTATCCTTCAGTATCTTGTAGTACCCTGTTAAGCTCAAAGAGCATCTGTTTGCATATCACGCTTCTATTGTCTTAACCAGTTTCACTCTCTCTCTCTGGGGTAAGGTTCGTCCTGTGCCTTGCCTCGGCTGCTTCTACTTTTCTTGTGGGAGGACAAATTGCTTTAATTGAAGCATCATCAACTCAACCACTTGTTTCTGTTTCATTCCTTCAGAGGATAGCTTACTCTTACTAGAGCAGCGTCACTCTGATCTGGAGAACCACTTCCCAATCTTAGAGAGGTACTTCATGGTCAAGACTTCGCTTATATACAATCTCTTCTAGGGTACACTCCTTGAATACCATATCCCCATTAAAGGGAGCCTCTCCACTAGATTATTCAATCATGTAGGCAATGGCATCTATCTATAGGAATCTCATCTCTTAGATTCCTTAATGGCCTATGTACCATGGTTGCACGCTCTCAGATGACTTAGGGACATAAAAGAATATTGTTTAGTCCCTAACATTATCATGTATCTAAGCATCATCGAGCTCTAGGTATTACTAGGAACTTGCTTATCTCTCTCTGTTCATTAGTTCCCAATGCAACCATCCACTATCATGTTTTTATTCATTTCCTTTCATCTCTATCCTCAAGAGGGATCTTGCCTCACTTTACTCTTTCTAACTTTCTTTACCTCTTGACCAATTATTCTTATGGTCAGGTATTGATCACCATATTCTCATCACATTACACAGTGAATATTTAATCACTTTGCTGTGTGGTATCTAGGTCTGGCACCTAGGTCATCCTTGACCCTTCATTCATTATCATTTAATCTCTGTCTCTCTTGGTTCACTATCCCTTAGGGATTTCTATCTCTATTCAGGGATTTGAACAAATCTCAAACATCTCATCCTGTTACCTTGCCTCTATAGAGGTCACATCGATTACTTAAGGTACAGGTTGACATTCAGTTCCCTTACTAGGGCATTGACTTATACCTTTGACCGGCTTACTGTACCCTTAACCATTCATTTCTATGGTCATATGCTAATCATAAACTGACCATATTACACAACAGGCATTGACCATTAAAACACCTCCGTTGTGTGACATTCCAGTCAGGCACCTTTAACCAATCACCCGAGGCTAGGTTGTCACCCTGCTTCCTTATTTGGGTCTAGACTCCTATTCTTTACTGGCTTACCATAATCTTAGCCATTACCCTCTGGAGACGTCTTTCAACTTTAACTCATTCCTTGGTCAAGCTCTTTCAGCTCAACCATTCCTCTCCTGAGGGGGAGTCTCTTAGCAACGACTACCTATTTCTCAGGTTACTCTCTATCATTCCTTACTTCTCTTCTATGTCTATTTCTTTCGGAGAAAACACCTAAGCTTTCTGTAATCCAAATGACCAAATAAATTTATTAATGAACAGTGTAAATTATTTTCCTCAAAATTCAGAGCATAAAAATTTTAAATTTAAAATTTGTTCTGGTTGCCAGAACCATTTGCTCTGATACCAAAAATGTGAACCTCATGTTTAAATCAATTAACTTTCTTGCGGAAGCATTTGGAATCACTTTTGAAGGCTACAATTGATGAAAAATCAAGTTTGAAAATTTTCATTTACGGGTTACTATTCATTGTCACCTTAAAATGTGACAAACTTCGAAAATTCATAACTAATTGTAGAAAAATTGAAATTGAGTGATTCCAAGTTCTACAGAAAGCTCTTTGGATAAAATTTTGAGGAAAAATAGTTTCTGAACTGATTGCCTTGAAATTCGAGCTCAATTTCCTTTGAAAAAGTTACTGTTCATTTGGTCATTTTCGGATTTTACTGTATTTTTGCCTAACTTTGGAAAGGCATAACTTTCTGCTCGGTTATCGGAATCGGGCAAACTACCCCTCATTTTAAATAGAAACATCAGATCTCTTTGCTTGCCAAATCTTATGACCTAACTAACTCGTTGATAGGTCAAACTGGAGCTACAAACTCACTGCTCCAGGACTTACGTTTTATCCCTTAACATCTCTTTAATTCTTTTTATTTCTTTGGCATACATAACATGGCCTTACTCTTTCCCGTTCATGCTCATACACTTTCATTCATGCCATAAATATTATAATTAAATACATGGCATCATTGGCATCCATAACATAGTTCACAAAATAGTAGAATTATACATTTATCAACAGTCTCATC
This sequence comes from Neltuma alba, assembly GCF_004799145.2. Classification (NCBI taxonomy): domain Eukaryota; kingdom Viridiplantae; phylum Streptophyta; class Magnoliopsida; order Fabales; family Fabaceae; genus Neltuma; species Neltuma alba. The sequence goes on from NW_021635048.1 coordinate 18,172, forward strand.
CATTAACAAGAATAATTCTCCGCTTACTTCTCCTTGCTTCTCATGCCATTATTGCCCGTCATTGATTGACCTAAATGGTTGGTTAGGGAGGGGTGAGATTCGGGAGAATCTCAGTAGCAAACACTACCCATAAGCATGCAAGACATAATGCACATGCATGACATGTTATAACATTAACACATGAATGCCATGGAAAGTAAGCTAAAGCATTTCATGCTTCCATAACATATTGCCAAGGCAAAACATAACATAAACTTGCAAACATAACTTTGCAAACATTTCATCATAGCTTAGTCACATCATGGCAACACAATCACATCATGCAAGCATACATATCAAGCACACAGTATAGGTAAGTTCACTACCTTGTAACATGGCTTTCCCCTTGCTTTTCCTTTGGTTTCCTTGCCTTTCCAACCATGTGGACATTCCGTCAACATCACCAAACATCCTCTTGGATGTTCCAAAGGTCCTAAACATAGTCACATTGATCATACAAACCATTAGGACCACTAGATTACATAAAGTTCAAGACTAGCTTTCTTGAACCTCAACCCTTTCTCTTAGTCTTAGGGTTTTCTTTCCAACTTTTCTAACATAAATCTTATCATTTCCCATCCTTAAGATCCATTTCTTGTCAATTAGGACCACTTTAGATGGCCTTAGATTCAAGAATACCAAATCTGGAAATTTTGCTTCGCGGGTACTGTTCACGCAGAATTTCCAGAATTTTTGCTCAACTTTGAAAATTCATAATTAATTCTAGAAAACTCCAAATTGAGTGCTTCCAAGTCTCACTGAAAGATCCTTAAGTTAATTTAAATGAAAAATAGTTTCAGGAACCAGTTCTACGCTGAACAGTACCGGAACTGTACGGAACTCGAAACTCTTCCAAAAGTTCAACACTGTTTCCAGATTTCAAACCCTAACTTTGAAAAATCACCATAAATCGTACACATATCCAAATGAAGTGTTCTACCTATGGATTTAAAGCTCACAGAGTGTACTTTAAGCATGAAAATTTCAGAATCAGATACGCACAGTAACTAATCCGAAATAGGCATAAAATCAGGTGCTATAACCACCACATACCGTGTTTTAGAGTTTGATCTGGCTTGGAACCACTTGGCCTTTCTTTCTCCCTCTTCTTTCTCTCTCTAGAAACCATTTTGCAAGAGCTTCCCCATGGATTCCTTATGCTTGGACGAAATGGTAGGGAGGGGAGGGGGTATTTATAGAAAAACAGACCGAATCTGGACCGTTGATCTTAAAAATACGTGGCTCGATCTGGACCGTCCATTTTCTCTTTTGATCTTACGGTGACAAGTGTCCTATGACATCATGCTTACCTCATCATGATGACATCATGCTTACATCATCAAGCCACATGTCTTTAATCCGACCGCACACGTGCCTTGCATCCGACCGTACACGTGTCTTCCATCTAGCCGTACACGTAATATTTTCTTTTTCTCATCTAACCGTACACTTGTCACTTTTATGTCCTTTCATCATTTATGGCATTAAAATAGGGAGAAAATAAATGGAAATTCGTGCAAAAATATCTCCTTAATTATTTCTCCACCTATCAAGCCAATCTTGCACCATATCAGATACTTTTCGGGTCCTGACTTACCCTGTACCACCAGGACATGTTCTGACACTATTTTCTCATCTTAATTAAGTACATATATGGTGCCACCTTAGAGGAGCATAGATAAAAATAATTAGCTCTACTGACAGGCTACTTAACCTTACTGAGTCATGCAGTAGAGATTTCGCTATAATGGGTAGACAAAAGATTGTCTAAAATATTCCCATACTGCGTTCTGATTTTTATGCTGTCCATAAATATCTTCTGTGACTCAGCATGATGACTCGTAGGTGTCATGATTACGCTTGATGACTCAGCATGATGACTCGTCGGTGTCATGATTACGCTTGATGACTCAGCATGCTGACTCAGCATCGTCATGATGGCTTTTAGATATTTTCTTTGGTTTTGTCTCCTATTTAGGGGACAAAATTATTTAATATTTGACTGGAGCATTTTATTCAGTCCAGAGCTCCAAAAATTCATCCAAAAATATCATAAAATTCCTCCTATTCTAGAGAAAATCTGTGAATTTTCTCAGGTCATAACTCAACCTATAGCCCCACTTAAAAATCATTCTTTAAAATGCCTTTTTTGGGCACAACTGGCTTTTAAGTATTCTTAAAGCCATTTTGCTTGTCTTCTAGGGATGAGACTAATTTTATAATTTTCTACAGTCTCTTAGATCATACATCCCCATTTTACCATAATTTTCTGAGGTTTCCTTATGACTCAAACAATTAAATCTACCTCTACATCTTAAATTGAGCCATAAACTTCTAAATTCCTTTTAAGTTACCTCAGGGGTATTTTCATCATCTCTCTTCACAAAAGAGTCTTAGAATATTATTTCCCATTTTCTGGGATTTTCTTAGAATTTTCTAAGTACTTTCCATTTTACCCCTGATGGCCGTAACTTTCTGAATTTACGGTTTTACCCCTGCTTAGGCTCAACCTCATAAAACAATCTCTTTGAGGCTTCTAACTTAACCTTTGGTCTGTATCTAGCCTCTTTTCTCTTTCTGGGCCTTTGAGACTTTACTGGAGCCTCTACTAAAAAGGGGTCTGGTAGCCTATCTCATTTAGGCTATTTCTGATACTTCTAGGCCTAAAAATCAGGATGTTACACTGAAGATGATTATTAATCAAGTTATCAAGCAATGAATTATCGATCACGTTATCGATAAAAGTTAATGAGAGAAATGCGTCCTAGTCTGGTTTATCGATCATTTGATCGATTAATAGTTTATCAATCATGTTATCAATAATTTTTACCAAATTAAGTGATTTGTCTCAAATCCTTGTTGCTCCTGATCGATGTTATCGATAGTTTATCAATCAGCTTATCGATAATTCTCCTTCCAATTTTGTTCTGTTGCTTCACATACTTCATTTATCGATCAGTTGATCAATAAATTAACCCTTCCTGGTAGCATGATTATCGATTTCTTCATCGATCATACCATACTTTGTTTACCTCTGTTTTTCTTTGACAAAACAGAGCTTCCTGCAAAACAAATTTCTATACGCTCTGATGCTTAAGTTAGTCTTTTAATCATTAAAACATTAAATCTAAAGATTGAAACTAGAGAAATAATATGAGATTTCTTACAGCTCATTAGGATTTACCATTCCCAATTCTCTTTTGAAGTAGTTGAACTTTTGTTGATCGAGAGGCTTTGTGAAAAAATCTGCTATTTGATATTCAGTGGGGATGAATTCTTCTTTTACATCTTTCTTTTGAACATGATCTCGAATGAAATGATGTCGAACATCAATGTGCTTAGTTCAGGCATGATGAACTGGATTCTTGGACAGACTTATTGTACTTGTGTTGTCACACAGAATTAGAATCTCTCTTAAGTTAATTTCCAAATCTTGTAGTTGTTGTCTTAACCATAGAATCTGAGCACAACAGCTGGCAGTGGCAACATATTCTGATTCTGTGGAGGATATTGCCACAGTATTCTACTTTTTACTTGACCACGAGACAAGGCATCCTTTGAGAAATTGACATTGTCCATTGGTACTGTTTCTATTCGTCTTATAACCTCTATGATCAACATCTGAGTATCCCATTAGATATTCTATGCCTTTCTTCAGATACCAGATTCCCAAATTGTGTACCGACAAGATATCTAAGAATTCGCTTGACGGCTTCTTCATGTGATTCTTTGGTGGCTAATTGATATCTTGCGCATATTTCCATACTAAATTGAATTTCTGGCCTGCTTTCCGTGAGATAGAGTAATGACCCAATCATTCTTGTTTACTTGGTTAGATTCACGTATTTGCCCTTCTTGTCCGCGTCTAGTGAGATGGTTGAGCTCATAGGAGTTTTTACACTTTTGGCATTTTCTAATCCATATTTCTTTAGTAATTCCTTGAGATACTTTATCTGGGATATGAATACGCCATTTTTCTTTTGCTTGATTTGCAATCCCAGAAAGAAGTTTAGTTTTCCCATCATTAACATTTCGAATTCACCCTGCATTAGCTTAGCAAACTCTTGACAGAGATCCTTATTAGTAGCTCTGAAAATAATATCATCCACGTAAATTTGAACAATTAAAAGTTCCTTTCTACTTCTTTTAATGAAAAGAGTAGCATCCACTTTGCCTCTTTTAAAACCTTTTTCTATCAGAAAATTGCTAAGTCGTTCGTACCAAGCTCTAGGAGCTTGTTTTAAACCATATAAAGCCTTTTTAGTTTGTAGACGTGATCAAGGAAGTTTGAGTCATCGAAACCAGGAGGCTGTTTGATAAAAACTTCTTCTAAAATATAACCATTCAAAAATGCACTTTTAACATCCATTTGATATAATTTGAAATCTTTTATGCAAGCAAATGCTAAGAGTACTCATATGGCTTCCAATCTAGCTACTGAAGCATATGTTTCCTCATGATCAATACCTTCTTCCTGATTATAGCCTTTAGCAACTAATCTGGCTTTGTTCCTGATAATTTGTGCAGACTCATCGAGCTTATTTTTTAATACCCATTTGGTGCCTATGACCGGATGATCATTAGGTCTAGGTACCAATTCCCAAACTTGATTCCTCTCAAATTGGTTCAGCTCTTCCTGCATTGCAACTATCCAGAATTCATCTGATAGAGCCTTGTCAACATTGGTAGGTTCAATATGTGAGATGAATATAGAGAAGCGCACTTCATTGAACACTTGTCTTCGGATTTTGACCCTTTCATTGACTTCACCAATGACTTGTTCCAGAGGATGGTTTCTGTTATACCTCCAAGCCTTAGGCTGTTCTAAGTTTTCTTGTGAAAGAGGTTCATTTGAATCATCTTTGTTTTCTAAAAATTCTTCTGAAGGTACCTTATTTGAAAATTTGTTTAAATTCAATTTTTGGAAATTTTGAATGATCTCAGCATCATCATCTAAGGTTTTGAAATCGGCTCAGTTTCAGCAAACACGACATGTATTGATTCCTCAATTGTGAAAGTGTGTTTGTTGAAAATTCTATGAGCTTTACTGTGATTAGAGTATCCCAAAAATAAACCTTCATCAGCTTTAGAATCAAATTTACCGAGATTCTCTTTGTTTTTGTTGTGAATATAGCACTTACTCCCGAAGATCTTTAGATGAGCCAGGTTAGGCTTTCTTCTTTTGTATAGCTCATATGGTGTCTTCTCGAGCAGTGTTCTGATGTAAGCTCTATAAGAGATGTAGCAAGCCGTGCTCATTGCTTCAGCCTAGAATACTTGTGAAATCCTTTTCTCATTCAGCATTGCTCTTACCATTTCCGTGAGCATTCTGTTCTTTCGTTCAACAACTCTATTTTGTTGAGGATTTCTTGGTGCTGATAAGTTATGATCTATCCCATGCTCGTCATAGTAGTCTATGAATTTGTTGTTTTCGAATTCTCCTCCATGATCAGACCTGATTGACACAATCAAAATACCTTTCTCATTTTGGACCTTTTTGGCAAAAACAATGAATGCATTAAACGTTTCATCTTTAGAGGAAAGAAACAGAGTCCAGGTGAATCTTGAATAGTCATCAACTATCACAAGAGTATATAAATTTCCACTGAAACTTTTAACTCTTGACGAACCAACCAAATCCATATGAAGCATTTGGAGTGGCCTTTCGGTTGAGACTATCTTCTTTGATTTAAACGAAGACTTTGTTTGTTTACCCTCCTGACAAGCATCACAAATAATATCATGTTCGTACTGAATTTTCGGTAAACCAATAACCAAGTCCCTTTTTATTAATTTTGAAAGCTGATTCATGTTAACATGTGCAAGACGTTTATGCCAAACCCAACTTTCCTCCTTTTTGCTAATGAAAAAATTTTAGAAAGTTTTGAATCAATTTGAAGAGTATAACAATTACCGTCCCTTAGAGCTCTCAGCTTTACATTCAATTCTTCCTTCTTCAATGGTAAGTCATCTTTGCTTATGACTAAACATTCTTCTGAATCGAAGATCACCTAGTTGTTTTTTTACTAAGCAGATTGTGACACAGGCCTTCTACATAGTACACATCTTTAACCTTCATCCCTTTGTCACTTCCTATCTCTCTGATTCCAGCAATTCTTCCAGATTGATTGCCAACAAAGCTTACTTTACCTCCTTCTCTTGGTTTGAATGATGTGAATTTCTCGGTATCACCTGTCATATGCCTGGAGCATCCACTGTCGATCTACCATTTGTTCGTTCTGGATGCTTTGAGGCATACCTGTAACAACACAATCATGTTTTAGGTACCCATATCTTCTTGGGTCCTTTTTGGTTAGTATGAATTGTCCTAGGCACATAAGTACCTTTGGGCACCCATTTTAATGTCCCATAAATTCCTTTCTTCTTGTGATAACAAGAAGAGGTTATATGACCTTTACGGTTGCAATAAGAACATAATACAAAAGGATTAGAGGAATGAACAGTATTTCTAAAGAAGGTAAGATACGACTGACCACTACTTTTCTTCTTTCCTTTTGTCTTATCTTGAACAGGATCATATTCTATTCCGGTTTATCCATTGAACAATATTGAGCTCCCAAAATCACTTTAAGCATTTCACTGCTCTTAGTGAACTTTTCCAAGGTTCTTGTGAGATCCTCGGCCTTGCTTCTATTCTGTTCACATTCAGTACATACTGGGGGTGAAACTGTGTTATCTTTTGCTTCTCTTGTTGTTCCTCTAGAAACTTTATTTTTTTCTTAGAGCTTACCAACTCCTTTGTAATTCTTACTAATCCTGAATGTAATGCATTGTATTCAGATTGTAATTCATCAAAGGAGGGTTCAGAAGTGATTACCTTATCTGTCTCTGAATCTTCATCTTCCTGAGCCACGAGACAGATGTTGGCGGTTTCTTTATCGTTGCTTTCTTCTTCCTCTGAGGAGCTATCCCCCCATATTGACGTGATAAAGGCTTTCTTCTTTTTGAACTTTTCTTTCTTCTTTTCTTTGTCCTTTATTGTGGACAGCTGGGGACACTTTGCTTTGATATGCCCGAGCTTTTTGCATTCGAAGTAGATGATTGGTTCCTTTGGCTTATTCTGAGATGTGGAGATTTTGCGTTTTGATTGAAACCTCCTTCCGGCTTTGCTTCTGTAGAATTTCTTGAACCTTCTGACAATAAGACCCATTTCATCATCTTCCAGGTCCTTTTTGTTGTCATCTTCACTCTCTTGAGTTCTGAGAGCAATGCCTTTGTAGTTTTTCTCATTCATCTCCTTTTTATATTTTTGCTTGCTCTCATATTCTGCAAGACTCTCAAATAACCCTGCAACCAAGCCAATTGATTCTCCCTTCGTTTCCTCAATGGCTGTTACTTTCGGCTCCCATTCTTTTATGAGACCGCTTAAGACTTTCCTCACTTGGTCTTCCAGACTATACTTCTTTCTGAGTGCAATGAGGTGATTTATGAGGTGCGAGAATCTGACTTCCATGTCTCGGATGCTCTCTCCATCCTTCATTATGAATAATTCAAATTCTGTGGTGAGAGTGTTGATTCTGCTTTGTTTTACACCAGTGGTTCCTTTGTGAGCTATCCCCAGTGCTTCCCACATTTCCTTTACAGTTTCCAAACTGGAAACTCAGAAGTATTCTCTTTGGCTTAGTGCACAGGTTAGTATGTTGATAGCTCTGTCATTTAGTGTCACCAACTTTCTGTCTTCTTCATCAAACTCGCTGGGACTCTTACGAACTTGTTGTTCATCTACGGTTTTTATCGGGATATAGTTACCATGTTTGATCACATCCCATAATCCATACTCGATAGCTTTGATGAAGATTTTCATTCTCATCTTCCAGAAGGTATAGTTTTCTCCGTTGAAGCCAGGTGGTTTTGATGTTGAGCACCCTTTGGGTAGCACGCTATCTCCGAATCTTGCCATGGGACCTCTCTTCAGATTGTTAAGTCTTTACAGAAGAGACCTGCTCTTATACCAAATGTTAGTGGCAGTCTCACCCAAGATGGGGGTGAATTGGGTGAGTTATAAAAATCTTGCGTATTAAAATAATAAGCTAAACAGAAACAGAGTGCTTGAGTTAGAGTGATTTCACCATAGAGAGTAGACATAGAATTTATACTGGTTCGGTCTCAACCACTTGACCTATGTCCAGTCCTCAGAACACCTCTGAGTATTTCACTAAGTTCCAAGATTAATCAGGCTCTTGGTGCCGCATTATAGCAATTGATTCGCTCAATCACTCCTCCTTACTATCTGTAAGGTTACAATCCCACTCAAAAGTCCACACTCTTGAGTCTCACTCAGAAATTAATTGAAGATGATAGATAAAGCTCTCTCGCAGAGTAAATAAATGATAAACACTGAAGCTCAGTATAAGCAAGAACAGAGTATTGAATGCAACAGTAAATTATTGGTAGAAAGTAGCTCGCGCATTCAATCCCTACATTCAATGCTTCTTCGCACCTTTTATAGTTAAGGAAGTTTAATAACCATTAAGCAGAAGAACATCTAGCAGTTAAGAGTTCGGTTGCATGTTTTCCCAGTTGCAACGGTTTTCACCATTAATACTTCTGACATAGTAGGCTCCAGGCTACTAAACAACTGTTGGATAACCATTAAGTTTCGTAATCTGTAATAATAATTCAATCTAATATGTTTTTATTGCAGAGAAAAGCTTCAGGAGCATAACTGATCAAATGAAAAAAAAATGAACATTTAGATTGGAAGTGGATTTAATTAGTTTCTAAGTGTATTGAACAAGAATTGGACATCCTTGATTAAAGTAATGATCAATAACTGATTGATCGATTAAGTTATCGATTATTCAAAGTGAGAGCTTTTAAAACAGATAACTATATTTATCGATCAAGTGACAGATTAACCATTGATCAATAAAGTGATCAAAAAGTGAAAAGGATGAGTTCAGAAAAACATGTAAAAAACAGTCTAGAGTTCACTGTCTATCTTGAATTCCTTAGAATAGAGAATTAGGATAATCAAAAAGGCTGAGAAAAGCTCAAAGAGAAATAATCAACATATTTTGAGAGTCACTGTAACTAGTTGATGTTTAACTGAAATAAGTGAAATGATCGATCAAGTGATCAAAAAATATTTGATCAATCATGTTATCGATAAAGCTGAGTGAAGTAAAAATAGATTTTTAACGAGTAATGATCGAGTACTGTATCGATAAAGATGTTTAACAAAGATTTTCTAAAAGTGCACAAAACATATGATGATCAATTAAGTGATCGATAAAGGATTGATCGATCAAGTTGTCGATAAAGATAGTGGAAAGACTTAGTTTTGATATGCTAGGAAAATGTTTGATCGAGCACGTTATGTGAAAACAGAGCACTCAGAAGTTTGGGTGATCGATCAATTGATCGATAAATAGATTATCGATCAGGTGATCCAAAAAGATAACTAAACAAGCACAGCGAGATAATGATGATCGATTATTTTATCGATAAACTATTTATCGATCAAGTGATCGATAAAAAGCTTTGTCAGCACACTTGAACAAAACAATAAACTGGTAAGTTATGATGCAATGATAGAACAAGTTATTGAAAAACCATTGATCGATAATGTGATCGATAAATTGTGATTAAGACAAAATACAAAGTGAGTAGAGAGAGCTTTACCATTTATCTGTCTTCTCATCGATGACTTATTTATCGATCATGTGATCGATAAATACTTACCAGATTTATGGTCAATTATCTGATAGTTATTCGATCATTAGATTATCGATCAATTGATTGATAATTTTCTACAGGCTTCTATACACAACTGTGTTAACAATGATCGATCAATTGATCAATCAACACATTATCTATCAAGTTATCGATTAATATTTTTGCTAAGTTACTTGTTTGCACAGGACAGTTATCTATAAAGTGATCGATAAACCCTTGATCGATCAACTTACTGAAACACATATTCCTAAATTTGTTATCATCAAAACCTTAAATCTAACACAAATTTCCCTAGAAATTAACTTCAATAACTTCAAAAATGCCACAGTTGATCAGTTTTAAAGCACCTAAAGAGTCAAAATGGATGCATGATGAAGCATTTGCTGAAATAAAAATGGAGATCCCTCCCCCACACTTAAACATAATATTGTCCTCAATGTTTAAACTGGTACATGCAAACCAATCAACAAATGAACCAGAAGTTGTGAAGTCCAATTTAAATTGAAGCACAACACATTAAATTCACAAAGAGGAGGGAGAACAGTGATAGGTTGGAGGCAAAATAAAAGGATAAGTGAAAATAGCATAGGGGATCAATGCAATTGTAAAGATAACAGAAAAATAAGAAGGCAATCAGTAGCCAAACAGTTAAACTAGCATCTAATCCAACTAGGCAAGTTCAAAGTAATGAAAACACTGAAAAACTTAAAAAATATCCAGCAGCACTGACTCAAAAGAAAAATAAAAACAAGAAACAAAGCAAACAAAGAAAGAACTACTACTGCATCCCAGTATCATCTACCCCAGACCCAGATGGTCCTGCACCAGAAGTGCCTGCTCCAGACGTCTCGGTTCTACTCTGAGGGTCATCCTCCTCGAGAGGTAGGAGAAAGTTCAACCGTTCAGTAGTCAAAGCATCCACACAATGGTGGTAATGCCAGTCTTAATCATAAAGAGCATCGTGGTCCTTCTGCCTCTTCATCTCTCGGAGGAGTGTGACACGCAACTGGTGGACATACTCTGCCATCTCATCAATATCATTAGCCAGGGGGTCCAACATGACAGGTTCAGAGGCTGCCTGATCTTCCTGGCCTTCTTGTCCTTCTTGGGCTGGTACACTAGCTGCAGGGGCTGCTCTGTTACACCTTACTATCGTATCATCTTAGGGTTCAATTACAACCATTTTAGACCACATTGGATGGTCTTGGGCTCAATTTTATCTCAAAAACGCTAAATTTCAGATTTTCAATGTTCATCGGGTAAAAATCCAGTTTTCTGGCCCAACTTCAAAAATTCATAACTTAATCTAGAAAAATCAAAATGGAGTGGTTCAAAATTCTATAAAAAGCTCTTTGAATGCTCTTTCAGGAAAAAATAGTCTTGTGAAACAATTCCATTGGAAAAAGCATCAGGTTTTTGTGAAAGTCACCCCTGTCTATTAGGCAAAAACCCTTTTTCCAGATTCTGAACCTTAACTTTGAAAAATCATTAAAAATTGTGTAGTTGGCCATTTTTAACATGTTAGTATCAAAATGAAGCTCAGAAACATGCCAAATTTTGTAATTAAACACGTTTAGGAACTTAATCAAAACATCACGTAAAGTGTCACATCCAGCATTATGATAATTAGAAACAAGAAATGTTCTCAAATTGTTGAGGATTTAAAAATTAATAAGGAGAATTTTGGTGGAAAATAATTATAGTAGTTTCCAAGCCAATCATAGAAATTTTACTAATTAAGGAAAATTGGTCAAAATTTAAATGATGAAAAATATTTCCAAGCCTTGAAAAATTAAGAAAAAATGAGGATAATATCTTTTGAAAGTTATATGAAATTATAAAGTTGGTTTTATGACCAAATTACCCTTAGAGAAATTATAAGAGAATTTAAGGGTGATTTAGGCTAATTAAGGGATTTTATTTGGAAAATTCCAAATAAATATTTTTAAGGGGAATAAAATTCCAAGAAAATTTCTATGAGATCCCAAGGAATTATAAGGAATTATGGAATTAAATGAAGACCCTCAAGTATCCAAGATTTTTCTAAATAATGATGAAAAGTGGAAAAATCCCTAAAGAGAAGGAAATTAATTTTCCTTTTTAATTAATTATTAGGAAATTGATTTTGAGGCAAAGAGGGCAAGTAGGGAAGATAAAAATGAAGAGATCAAATTAAGGATCTGACAGAAAATAATTGCAAAAGCTAGGTTACTGTAATTTTGGAAAAGAAGTTAAACTCAGAGCCTAAGGTATACTGATAAAGCAAGATTGGTGTCTTGCAAATCAAAGGGATTATATTGAGCCATGTGTCAAGCTCTTGAAGGAGAAGATTTGAATTTTTCAAGTGTCATTCCTCAAATGGAGAGGATCTTGACTTTAGTAATTAATTTCATTTGGAATTTTGTTAATTATGAAAGAGGGATCAAGATTTAGTAGGGTAATGACACTTAGACTATCATTAAAGAAGGTGGTTGAGATATTTTGGGACCATTAATCAAGCTCTTCTCTCCACTATTTTCAGATGGGAGTTCAGCCAAGGGAGAAAATAAGAGAAAAAGAGAGAGCTTGAGAGAAAAACAAGAAGAAGCAAGCACCTTTGGTCATATAAGCAAGGATCTAAGGTGAGTTCATGATTCTAGATGTGTCTTACTTTCTTTTCTTCCCTTTTTATGGTTGGAAAATCTGTCCCCTCCCTCTTTTTGTGGTTGGCCGAACTGATTAATAAAAAGGGGAAAGGAGTTTTGCTCATTACACTTATTAAGACACACAACACAAGCTAGATCCTAGTGTTTGCGAGTGACCATAGGTTGTTTTAAAGCATTTTTCATGGTTGTTTTCTTGAGTGATCTTTTTGGCCAAGTGAAGAACTGAAACCTAGGAGGATTTTTTTAATGTTTTAAGGCTTCCATAATGCTTAAAATGAGGAATGGTGTAGGGTAAACTAAAAGGAACAAGTGTTGGAAGCTTAAAAGCAAAGTTGTGATTTTTGGTTTAAAACCTCTAGTGGTTTGGTCAGGTCGTGGCTGGAAGAAGTAATTTTATTTTCATAAATCTAAGCCTATTTTGGAATCTACATGAAAATCTATGTAAGAACAAGTCAAGAAGTGATTTTTAGGGTTAAAGAGAACCAAGTTTAAAAATAGTGAACAAAGGAGGAAGCTTTATGGTTCAAGAATCATTTTGATTTATGTTCTTGCTTTTTCATGGTTGAATAATGATTCTTGCTGCCCTTTTTGATGGATTACATTGTTAGGGTTTGATATTTGTAAAGGAAAAGAGGAGAAAAAAGAAAAGCTAAAGCTTTTGGAGCAAGGTAGCAAGTTAAACCTAGCTACTACCACTAACTAGCATTGTTGATTATTGTATGGTTAATTGCTATTATTATGGTTGAGCTCTCTTGATTGTTATGTGGCTGCTCTTTATAGTATCTTGCTTTGGCCTTTGCATGATTGAGTTTGACAATTGATAAGCATGTTAGTTCACCAATAGTAGCTAATGTGATCATGCATAATAATGATGCTTGCTTGGTGATATAGTTGGTTAATTTGCTATTAAGATTTCAATGAAATCTCATTCCATAAATGCAATCTAACATTTTAGGGCCTAAATCCTCCAAGGAAAATCTTCAGATTGAAGGCTAATTTATGGGGTTTAGCCACAAAATTTTGTGAACTCATTTTGGTTATGTACATATTAAACTAACAGTGTTGTAAGCACACTAACCCTGACCGGTTCACGTGACTTTTTGATTATGCTCCCGAATGTTTTTAATCATGAAATTTGGTATGATGAAAGATAACGTCTTGAGCATTAATTGGATAGCTAATAAGTTAAAAATGGTCCAGTATACGATTTATAATGATTTTTCAAAGTTAATGGTCAGAATCTGGGAATCAGGGTTTTTGGCAAATGGATAGTGTTGCATTTCTCAAAAATGTGACATTTTCTCATAAGGAATTGGACAATGATATTATTTTTCTTTAAAATAGGACTTAAATATCTTTAAGTAGAATTTTGAACCACCCCAATTGGATTTTTGTTGAATAAGTTATGAATTTTTTAAGTTGGGCCAGAAAAACTGGATTTTTACCATATGAACAGTAAAAATCCGAAATTTAGCGTTTTTATGGTATAAAGTGAGCCCAAGACTATCCAATGTGGTCTAAAATGATTTTGAAAGGAACCTAAGTCAATATAATAGTAAGGTATGACATAAAGGTGGTGGTGTCAGTGAATTTACAGCACTGCCTAGCATAATATTACATAACCCAAATGTCCACGAATTTTTATGATATGATACCATACTTTTAACCCTCAATCTGCAGCTTGCCCTTGGATGTTTCAGGTTCTAAAATGTTAGATTATATTTGGGGAATGAGATTTCATTGAAATCCCAATAGCAAATTAACCAACTATATCATCAACATGCATAATTATATTAACTACTATTGGTGAACTAGCATGCTTATCATTTGGTAAACTCAATCATGCAAAGGCCAAAGCAAGAAAGTGCAAAGAGCAACCACATTACAATCAAGAAAGTTCATCCACATAATAGCAATTAATCATGCAATAATCAATAATGCCAAGTCAATGTTAGTAGTTAGGTTCAACTTGCTACCCTGCTCCAAAAGCTTGAGTTTTCTTTGTTTTTCTTGTTCTCCTTTGCAAATATCAAACCCTAGCATGGAAATCCATCAAAAAGGCAGCAAAAATCATTAACCAAAACAAGTAAAAGCAAGAAAACAACTTAATATGACTCTTGCTCCTTAAAGCTTCCACCTTTATTCTTTATTTTTGGACTTGTTTCCTTTTAACCTTAAAAATGCTTCTTGACTTATTCCTACGGGTTTTTCATGTAGATTCCAAATATATGCTTATATTTAAGAAAATAAAACTCCTCTTTTCAGTTGCTCTTGACCGAACCAAGAGGGTTCTTTAACCCAAAATTACAACTTTGGTTTTAATGCTTCCAACACTTGTTCCTTTTAGTTTACCCTACACCATTTTTCATTTTAAGCACCATGGAAGCCTTAAAACATTGAAAAACACATCCTAAGGTCCATTTACTACCTTGGCTAGAATGATCCATATGGTACACAACCAAGAAAACACTTCAAAAATCAACTCACAACCACTTGCAACTACTAGGATCTAACATGTTTTGAAGTGTTCTAGCAAGTGTGATCAACAAAACTTCTTCCCCCACATGAGAAGCATTTTGTCCACACCCAAAGAAGAGAGGAAACAGAAATTTTCAACCACACAAAGAAAGAAAACAAGGCAAGGATCTATTTAGAACCAAGAACTAACCTTGAATCCTTGGTTGTATGATCAAGTTGGTAGCTTTTCCCTTGATTTCCCTTTGAACTCCCTCTTTCTCTCTTGGTTCCCTCTTGCACAAAAAACATTTGAATATTAGGGGAAATGAGCTTGTTTAATGAGCCAAAATATCCCAACCACCATCATAAATGAAATTCCAAGTGTCATTACCCTCTTTAATCTTACTTTTCTTTCATAATTAACTAAATCCAAATGAAATTAATTACCAAAAGTCAAAATCCTCTCCATTTGAGGAATGACACTTGGCAAGTTCAAATCCTCTCCATTAGGGGCTTGACACATGGCTATTGTGAACCATTTGAATTGCAAGACTCTAGTCTTGCTTTACCGGTGCACTTCGACTTCGGGTTTAACTCCGTTTCTATAATTACAGTATTTTGGCCTCTGTAATTATTTTCTATCAGATCCTAATTTATTCTCCTTATTTTTATCTTCCCAAATTGCCCTCTTTGTCTCAAAATTAATTTCCCAATAATTAAATAAAAAGGAAAACTAATTTCCTTTTCTTTAGGGTTTTTCCACTTTCCAAAGGTATTGGGAAAAATCTTGGATACTTGAGGTCTTCATTTAATTCTATAATCTCTTAATCTCTTATCATTCTTGGGATATCATAGGAATTTCTTAGGATTTTATTCCCCTTAAAAATATTTATTTGGAATTTTCCAAATAAAATCCCTTAAATTGGCTTAAATCACCCTTAAATTCTTTTGTAATTTCTCTAAGGGTAATTTGGTCATAAAACCAATTTTATAATCTCATATGATTCTCAAAGGATATTATCCTTATTTTTTCTTAATTTTCTAAGGCTTGAAAATATTATTCCATAATTATATTTGACCAATTTTCCTTAATTAGTCAAATTTCCGTAATTGGTTTGGAAAATCATAATAATTATTTTCCAATAAAATTCTTCTAATTCTCCTTATCATTTTTGGCCCTTAATTATTTAGGAATATTTCTTATTCCTAATTACTATAATACTGGATGTGACATGCTCCAACGTCATAGACAGGTTGGATGGGTGGAGGTGGTCCAATGACAGGTTGTTTAATGCGGTCATATCAAAACAAGGGGGCTGGCTCGAGTAGCTGTCATTGTTGTACTCAGGGACATTGGCAGCGCGAAAAAGGTCAGTGACTAGGTAGGGGAAAATGATGCTGTAGGTGAGTTTGGGGTGGTTGATGGCATTATAGAGAGCTGGGTAAATGGTGTCGGCTACGTCAAAAGATCAGCTAGACATTAGAAGGTAAATGTATAGGGCTTGGCGCTTAAGAACGTTGGCTAGGTGGGTGGTGGGTACTAAGTTGTTGCAGACAAAGTGCAACCAAGGATGAGCCTCAGGTCGGAACT
>NW_021635050.1:0-48037 GCF_004799145.2 Neltuma alba
ATTCTGTCTTAATAATTTGTATGTTTGTACCGATTTTCATTTTCATTCTCATTTCATTCATTCCGACTGACCCCCATTCCAAATTTGACCCCTAAAAGTCCTCTTGATTTGCAAAGTTGTTTCTCATGGTGGAGAGGTAGAATTATTACAAGCCTATGTAGAAATTGGATTGAGTAGACTTGGAGTGAAATAACCCTAAAGACAAGTGAGTTAAGAGTGAAACACTGAAACACTCCGTGAGATGGATCTTTCTTACATCTTTTTAAGTTAACTATCCATTGTGCTCATTTTCTTAGCATATCCTTGTTTACTGATGTCAACTCTGTGAGATCTCTTACTAATCTTCTGCTTTCATCTTTAGCATGGTAGTGTTTCTCTTTGTGCTAGTGTCACTTTGATTATTCTTGAGCTTTGTCCAGGAGTACAAAGGTCTAAGTATGGGGGGAATTTGATTGAGCTCAAGATATTATTATCTTTTCACACTCATTATCCATGATTTTTGTGATACTTTCTAGTTCTTTTTAATGATAATTGTGCTTAATTTAGATTTAGAGTCCTTACTTTAAGATAGTGTCATTTTGAGGATTAAATTGTCATAATTGGTTGTTAATTGGATTCAATTGATTTCTAGGACAATTGATACTTCAATTTGTTGCTTTTTTATTGTAGGACACTAAAGATTGGGGCCAGAATTGGAGAACTCAAGGCAAAGAAGCGGGAAAGGACCCTCTGCCTAAGTTCGCCGCGGCAAACGTCTTCCTTCGCCCGCGGCGAAACTCATCTGTTGAAGCAAGGCTCTCTGCCATGTTTCGCCGCGGTGAACCTCTCGAATCAGCAAATCTCAGACCCGACCATTTCAGGAAATTTTGACCTGCCCAACCCCAAGAACCGACCCATGCACGCAAGTTTCGGGTTAGAAACCCTATTTTGGGTATGATGAGATCAGACTATCACTATTCAGCCTCCACCTACGTCTCTTTCATCTTCTTCTCTCATCTCCACCTCAGAAACCCTAATCCTATTTCCATTTCTTCCATCTGCTGCTGCCATGGCTGAAGAACAATACCTAGTTGGAGTTGATTCAAGAGTTATGACGAGCTAAGCTTCTCAACCCTTGAATATGGTGGAAGAAGCATGAGTTCAAGGAGCTTCAAAGGGGAGTTAGCTTCATCCATAAGTTCTAGTTCTTTATTTATGAACTTCTAGGTCTTAGGATTTGTAAATTTGGGCTGAACTATTTTGATTATGGTTGTAATCAATTCTGGATGATTATCTTGTGTATTGGATTAGTTAGTGTTGAATTTGAGCTTCAATACATGTGGTTACATATATGTTTATATGCAACTCTTTTGATACTCTCCTTTCTTGCATGGTATTGTTTAATTGTTGAGTTAATCTAGGCTTGCATTAAACCAAGTACATTAATTAATCTTAATACACATACTAAGTGAGCTTAATAGGATCTTATGAGATGGGTGCCATTGATTAGATCCTAGACTTAAAGAGTTCTTTAAGGTTTTTCATTTAGAAAACTTGGTGATTTTTACTCCCAAAATTATTTTGAACTATGATTGCTTCAAAGCCATGTTCAAGAGATTACATATCATTAATTTCCACTACATTCTACTATCTTAGAAAAATCCAAAAACATAGTAACTTAGATTTGAATTAATTGCATTTAGTTTTGGCATTTCATTAATTGTTAAAAACCCAAAAACCCCCTTTTTTCATTACTCTACATAGCATTAGTGTAACCTAGATATCTAATTAAGGCTCCCAAAAGAGAACGACCCGAGTTAGCATTACTGCATAGCTTGGATAAATTTTTGAGCGAGAACCTCTAAGCGAACGATAACTAAGGCTCTCCTTCAATGGCAGAGAGCTTTGCTTCGACAGACGATCACCGCAGCGAAAGCAGAAGTGTGCCGCGGCAAACTGAGGCAGAGGATCCTTTCTTGCTTCTTGTGCCTGAGTTCTTCAATTCTGGCCCCAATCTCTAGTGTCCTACAATAAAAAGCAACAAATTGAAGTATCAATTGTCCTAAAAATCAATTGAATACAATTAATAACCATTATGACAATTTACCTCAAGACACTATTAAAGTAAGGCCTAATAAAAACAATAACAAAAAGCACTTATCATTAAAAGGCCACAAACTACAATATCAAAAAGGGCCAGAAAATACCACAAAATCATGGATAATGTAATGAAAAGATAATAATATCTTGAGCTCAATCAGCTATATAGAAGGACCTTTTTAAGCTACCTTGTATGTTTTTCAAGCAAATCATTGTGTTTTTTATCTAACCTCATTGCATCAAATAGTTTTCTCAAAAACCATGCCTATCCTCGAGCTTTTAAGAATTTCGGATTTTGAAAATAATTTCTCCAAGACTTTATGGATACTCTTAAGATCCAAGTATGTTTCTTAAGTGATTATTTTGATCTTTTTAATCATCATCCTAAGGTTCTCTTTTGTGATTAGTGTCCTCATGCCTTGTGACTAATGCATATTGATTGAAACTTTTTGTATGAGCAGTTGAGATTTAAACCCTTGTTGGAAGGATATTCTTGAGCCTTAATTCCTAAATTGAGTAATTATTCATGCGGTTTACATTCTCTAGAACTTGTTTTAGCTCTTGGTTAAAATTACGTGTGCATTTATGATTTTGAATATGATAGAGGATTCTTTTCTATGTCGTTTTACCCAAACACAATCTACAAACATCCATCCATTGTTTAATCCTTTTTATCCTTTACTTCTTTCATTTTATTTACCATCCCGGGTGTTTGAAATACAATTTTATTGAGTTGATTTTATCTTGATAATTGAGATTTCCTAACCTTCATGGGTTTTTATTGGGAATTTTAGTTTAAAAAAATGATGAAAAAAGAAAAAGAAAGAAGAGAAAGAAAGAAAAGAAAAGTTTTAAAAAAAAGGGGGTTCATACACACACACACACACAAGCTATATCAACAAAATAAAGTTGAATAAAATATTCCCTTGGTGTATAAGGTTAACATTTGAACTTCTTTATCTAAGAATAGATGATATGTGACTCACATTACTTTAATTCTTCACACTCGATTTCACGATTTTTCCATTCCATCTAGCCTTTCCATCACTACAACCTTAAAAGTCCTCTTGATTCTTTACATGAATGCTAAATGGTAGTAAAGATTTTAGAGCTTTTACAAGCTTATAGTAGGGTGTTTGCTACTTGACTTTTGCATGAAAAGAATCCCAATGAGCAGATGAGTGAGTTAAACACTTACACCCTTTGAGCAAATCTCTACTGTTCATGCATTTAGAGTCAAATATTGCACCTTGTATCTAATTACTTGGCATTGTTCATGTTATCATTTTTGCTTTCCTAAAGGATATTGATTGATCGGTTCTTGAGATCATTTTCGAGCATATTAGCTTCCTTGATTATGCCTGTACTTTCTTTGGAATTATTCAAGTCTTTGTTCAGGAGCACAAAGGTTCAAGTAGGGGAGTGATAGACCTAATCTTCACACGGTTTTCTTAAGTGTTTTCTGATGTTTTGCAACACTTTTGCCCTCATTTTGCATGCATTGATATCCGTTTGATTATATTGATTCATGCATTGCATTCTACTGGTTTAAGGGTAAAAACGATCATTTATCTCGTCTAAACTTTAATTGCCTTGATCTTTAATCAGTTTAATCTTTACAAAGCTCTTCGCTGTTATTTTTAGGCATTTGGAAGAGGATTTAAGACCTAAGACAAAGCATTGAAGGAACCACAAATTCATAAGAGCCAAAACGCAAGACTAGAGTGTTTCTGTGTCTCCAGGTCATGACTTGGACTCGTCACGATTTGGATGCTTTTACAATAAAGCTGTATGCTTTGGAGCTAGGTCAAGATTGAGTACCTTTGTGTTCCCAAGTCGCGACATGGCTTCATGAGGTCGTGACGTGGATTCATGAAGTCACGACCTCACTTTCTCAGATCACGACCTAAATGCATTTAGTAGAGCTATGCATTTTGGGATAGGTTATTCTGCAACTAGACTTAGGGGAAGCAACCACCACGAAGAAAGAGCCTCCATGCTTTAAATTTGCAAGGATAGAAGCCTCAACCATATTCTCTTAAGACTCTATTGACCCCATACCTCAAACTTTCTTTTTTTATTTCTCCACCATTTTCTGTGATTTTAAACCGATTAAATCACTCCCACCATCTTTTTCTCCATTTTTCAAACCTCCTTTTTAGCATTACTCTTGGCTGAACATACCTAGAGCAATTACGACACGTTTGAAGACATGAGAGGCTAAATCATTAGCCTTTTAGTGAAGGAGAACGAAGCTTGAGCTCAAGGACTTAATAGGGGAGTTTCTTAGTCTAAATCTGTGCTTAAATTTGTGTTGAACATTTCTAGATTTAGGAATTTCTTCACTTATGTAAGACTTGATTGCATATTTGTAAATCTTATGTTTAGACTATTGTATTTGGATTGGATGCTATTTAATGTTGAATTATCTATTGGAATATATCAGTTTTGAATCCTTGTGGTCAGTTGATTATTAGTGATCATTGGTAATTAATTTGTTTACTTGGTATTTTGTGGTTGTTGATTGACATTCTTTAAGGGCATTTGCATCATCCATTCAATTATACTCTAAGTAGTCTTTAACAATGTTTTAAGAAGTGTTAATACTTTGATCAAAGTAAGTCTTCATTAATTAAAACATTAGACCCAAGTGATTGTTTGGGGTTTTTATTAGACTTAGAGATTTCCAAAACTCCAATATCAATTTTAGAGCAATGATAGCTAAGCCTTCATCATCAAGAGTCGATTTCATTATATTTTCCCATTTAATCCAAATCATTCCTTCATTTATTTAAAAGACCAAAAAGATTTACTACTTTGCATTTTATCTATTTTGCACCACTGTTTTATAATTCAAACCCCCTTTTCTTTACCCAAATTAACGTGTTTTTGATAACCAATCTAGACTAGGATTTCTAATAAAGTGTTACACCCTTACTATCGGTTTGACTTAGAGTTCAATTAAAACTATTTTAGATCATATTGAATGGTTTTGGACTCAATTTTATTACAAAAACGCTAATTTTTAGATTTTCACTGTTCATCAGGTAAAAATTCAGTTTTTCTGGCCCGACTTTGGAAATTCATAACTTAATCTAGAAAAATCAAAATAGAGTAGTTCAAAATTATATAAAAAGCTCTTTGAATACTCTTTCAACGAAAAATAATCTTGTGAATTCTATTTGAAAAAGTGTCAGGTTTTTGTGAAAGTCACATCTGTCTTTTTGGTGAAAATCCTTTTCCCAGATTCTAGACCTTAACTTCAAAAAATCATTAAA
Source organism: Neltuma alba (assembly GCF_004799145.2). Classification (NCBI taxonomy): domain Eukaryota; kingdom Viridiplantae; phylum Streptophyta; class Magnoliopsida; order Fabales; family Fabaceae; genus Neltuma; species Neltuma alba. The sequence continues at coordinate 5,358 of NW_021635050.1, forward strand.
AATCTTGTCGTTGACCATTTTTAACGCATTAGCTATCAAAATGAAGCTCAAAACGTGATATACAACCATGCAAAATTTCATGATTAAAAGCTGTCACACCTTACTTATATAATCTCTTAGAATCCATTTAGAATCCTTTTTTTACTACATTGGATGGTCTTGAGCTCAAAATCTCCTTTAGGACGTTACTTTTCCGAAATTACTGTGCAAATTTCAGATTACAGGTCCAACTTTAAAAAATCATAACTAATTCTACAAAAATCATATGGAGGTGTTTTAAAATTCTATGAAAAGCTCTTTCAATTCTCTCTATGGGAAAAATACCCAATTGTACTTGTTCTTACCCAATTCATACAGTTTATTGGATAACAATTACTGTTTAATTGGTAAAATCTGGACTTTCCAGATTCTGTGCCTAAGTTTTGAAAATTCATATCTCCTTGTGTACACATCCAAAAGAGGTGAATTACATCTCATTTTAAAGCTTGGAATATGTACTATGATTTTCCCAAAACTTGTGAATTAACTCATTCGTTTGATAGGTCAAACTGAAGTCCAAAACTAACTGCTACAGGACCTACGTTTTATCCCTTAACTAACTTTGCATTAATTCTTTTAATTTCTTTGACATACATAACATGGGCTTACTCTTTCCCATTCATACTCATGCACTTTTATTCATTCCATAAACATTATAAACACATACATTGAATTGATGGCATTCACAACATAAATTTACAACATAGGAGAATTATACATTGAACATAATCTCAATCATTAACGTCAATAATTGTCCGCTTTCTTCTCCTTGCTTCTCATGCCATTAGTGCCCATCGTTGATTGACCTAAATGGTTGGTTAGGAAGGGGTAAGATTTGGAGGAATCTCAGTAGCAAACAATACCATATTAATCATGCTAGATGGATGCTAATGCACTACACGTAACTTGTTTATTCTCTTGTTAATTAGTGACATATTAGCATGCTCAAAGCTAACTTCTTGATGCATGGACATGGGGACATAGTATACTCATCATGAATAGCAACTACAACAGCTAAAACATGTCACAATAACATTCAATAACATGTACATGGCAACACACAAGCATACAACATCAAGCAATGACAATAGGTAAGTTCACTACTTTGCATCTCAAGCTTTCCTCTTGCTTTTACTTTGACTCCCTTGACTTTCCAACCATGTGGGCATTTGGTTAACATCACCAAACATCCTCTTGGATGTTCTAAAGGTCCTAAACATAACCATAATGGTCATACAATCCATTAGGACCACTAGATTACATCCTCTTGAACCTCAACCCCTTTCTCTTAGTCTTAGGGTTTTCTTTCTAACTTTTATAACATAAATCTCAACATTTCCCATCCTTAAGATCTATTTCTTATCAATTAGGACCACTTTAAATGGCCTTAGATTCAAGAATATCAAATCTGGAAATTTTGGTTCGCGGGTACTGTTCACGTAGAAACTCCAGAATTTTTGCTCAACTTTGAAAATTCACCATAAATCGTACACATATCTAAATGAAGTGTTCTATCCATGGATTTAAAGCTTACAGAGTGTACTTTAAGCATGCCAAATTTCAGAATCAGATACAAAGAGTAACTTATTCGAAACAGGCATCAATCATCACATAATTCTTTCAATTTCCACATAGATCCACTTGAAACAACTTTTAATCAATGTGTTCTAACCAAGTTTAACATCAAAATCATCCTCCCTTAACTCTTATTAATTTCGGCCAACACCTTGCCCTAAGGGAAACTAAAATTTTCAACCATAAAAACCAAAGATTCAAAGCAAGAAACAAGAGGAAACAACTTACTAACCTTAGATCTAAACTTGGTTGATCAAAGTAGGTGTCTTCCTCTTGATTTAAGCTTCAAGAATCAAAATTGCAAGAGTTTCCCCTAGTATTCTTCAGCTTGGCCAAAAATGTGAAGGAGGGAGGGTCTATTTATAGCCAAAAATTTGGCTTGAATGGACCAAAATGCCCTTGGTAGCTAGAAGGAGGAGTAAGGGAAATCTTGGAAGTTCAAGTGGACTTTTGCATCATCATTGCATCACTTTCTTGCATCATGCTTACCTCATTCTTCTAGAAGATGCCAAGTGTCACAAATGTGGTGGAGGAGAAGGGAGATTATATTCTAGCTGTTAGATCAAAACTTAATCCCTTAAGTTTCCTCCGAATTTACTTGGCCCACATTTCTCCAACTTTCTTTATGGCCTTCCGGAGCTCAGAAAATTCTTCTGTTTACTCTATAAATTCTCTTTAATTATCAAGAATATTTATGAATTTTCTTAGGCCACAACACTCCCTTTAAGCCTTGTACAAAATTCATTTACTAAAATGCCCTTTTATCGGCACAATCAACTCTTTAATTTATTAAAGCCACTCTACTGGCCTTTTAGTTGTGGGACTAATTTTATAAATTAGTACAACCCTTCAACTATTTGACCTCATTTTTTATACATTTTTAAGGTCTCTTGCTATTTTAAATAATTACCTCAAACAATGTACTTTTTACTGGCCATAACCTTATAAATTCCATTTAAGCTACCTCAGGGGTATTTTCATCTTTGATCTTCACAGAAGAGGCTTAGAATATTATTTCCCATTTTCTGGGATTTTCTTGGAATTCTCTGTATACTCTTCCATTTTTACCCCTGTTGGTTATAACTTTTTGAATTTACGGTTTAGTCCCTGCTTGAACTTATCTTCATACGATCATCTCTTTGAGATTTCTAACTTAACCTTTAGCCTGTATCTAGCCTCTTTTATCTCTCTGGGCCTTCGAGACTTTACTGGAGCCTCTAGCTTTAATTATACTTGAGCCCCTGAAAACTTTTACTTTGCAGTTTAGTCCCTAAAACTGCTTTGACTTCCTTTCTCATCTTTGGGACTTCTACCAAAAAGGGGTCTAGTAGCCTGTCCAATTTAGGCTATTTCTGGTACTTCTAAGCTCAAAAGTTTGGATGTTACAAAAGCATTAAGGAACTTAGTCAAAACAATGCTCAAAATTGGCAGTGTAGTTAGGTTTATAGCATTGTCCAAGCTGAATATTTACATAACCAAAAGTCTATGAATTTTTTATGGTTTAGCAACATAATTTAACCTTCAATCTGCAGCTTGCCCTTAGAAGTTTCAGGCCTTAAAATGTTAGATTTGCATTTGGGGGATGAGATTTTAATGAAATCCTAATAGCAAATTAACCAACTATATCATCAATAAGCATTATTATTATGCATAACCACAATAACTACTATTGGTGAACTAGCATGCTTATCATTTGGCAAACTCAATCATGCAAAGGCCAAAGCAAGAAAGTGCAAAGAACAGCCACATCATAATCAAGAAAGTTCATCCACATAATGGCAATTAATCATGCAATAATCAACAATGCAAGGTTAATGTTAATAGTTAGGTTGAACTTGCTACCTTGCTCTAAAGACTTGAGCTTTTTTTGTTTTTCCTCCTTCCCTTCACAAATGTCAAACCCTAACAAAACAAACCACAAAAAGAGCAGCAAGATCATCACTAATCCACATAAAAATCAACAATAAAACTCAAGAACTCTTAAACCCTTTTTAAAGCTTCCATCTTTGTTCTTGAATTTTTAGAGTTTTGTCTCTTAAACCCTAAAAATTCCTTCCTGACTTATTCCTACATGATTTTTCATGTAGATTCAAAAAATTTTCTTGGATTTAAGAAAATAAACTCCCTCTTCTAGTTTCAGCTTGGCCGAACCATTAGGGTTCATTTTCTAAAACTTACAACTTTAGTTTTAATGCTTCCAACCTTTGTTCTTTAGGTTTATCCTACACCATTTTTCATTTTGAACACAATGGAAGCATCAAAACATTGAAAAAACTCATCCTAGGGTTTAGCTATGGTCTTGGCCGAAACGGTCCTTATGAAACACAACAAAGAAAACACTTCAAAAACAACCTACGACCACTAGTAACCACTAGGATCTATCATGTTTTGAAGTGTTCTAACAAGTTGGATCAACAAAACTTCTTGCCCTACCATATATATATATTTTCACCAACACAAGAAAAAGGGGAGAACCATGAATTTCTAACTATACAACTCAAGTAAACAAAGCAAGGCACAACTTAAAACCAAAAACTAACCTTAAACCTTGTTTGGACGATCAAAGTTGATGGCTTTCTCTTGATTTCTCCTCCAAGTTCTCTCTTTCCTATCTTGCTCACTCTTGACCAAAAGTGAATCTGAAAAATAGGGGGGGAGTGCTCCTTTAATGAACCAAAATATCCCAACCACCATCATAAATGCAAAGCCATGTGTCATTACCCCCTTTAATCTTACATTCTCTTTCTTAATTAACTAATTCCAAAAAAAATTAATTACCAAAAGTCAAAATCCTCTCCATTTGAGGTGTGACACTGGGCAAACTCAAATCTTCTCTATTAGGGTGATTTAGCCCAATTATTCTATGTTATTTCATATCATTTTAAGGGTATTTATCATAGATTTTGGCTCCTTTTAATGATAATTGTGCTTAATTTAGATTAAGAGTCCTTACTTTGAGTTAGTGTCTTTTTTAGGGTAAAATTGTCATAATTGGTTATTAATTGTATTCAATTGATTTCTAGGACAATTGATACTTCAAATTGTTGCTTTTTATTGTAGGACACTTGAGAATTAGAGCCAAGATTGAAGACCAAAGCATTACACAACATGAGAGTTTCCAAGAAATGCTCTGCTGTGGCAAAAAGTCTGAAAATGTGCATCAGTGGCTATTCTGGAATAGTTCGCCGGGGCCAACTTTTGAGTTCGCCGGGGCCAACTTTCAAAATCTCACTAGAATACCTCTGTAACACCTTACGTTTACGACCTTATATTGTGCCAAGTTAAGACACTCGGAAGCGCAAACTAAGGTTACCGGGTTGAAAAACCTGAATTTGAAAATTTCTTTTCCCGCATTACTATTCACCGTAACCTTAAACTTGGCATAACTTTGAAAAATCATAACTAATTCTAGAAAAATCGAAACGAGGTCGTTCCAAGTCTCACTCGAAGCTCTCAACATCATCTATCAAGAAAAAATGACCTCAGGTTCCGCTTTAATCAGAAACGCATTCGTTTTCAATTTCGAGAAGTACTGTTCATTTGGTCATTTTTCCATTTTCCAGGATTTTTGCCTAACTTCGGAAAGGCATAACTTCTTACACAGAGCTCCGATTGTGATGCTTTACCACTTATTTTAAAGGGAAAAATAAGATCTATTCGCATACCAAATTTCAGGGAAAAAGTCAACCATTTGACCAGGGTCTTCGTTGGTCAAAGTTTGGTCAAATCTAGACCATTTTTATCCCCTTTTTCACTAATTTTGACAGCATTTCGTTTTTCACTATACTCATACCATAATCACATAATCACTTAAAGCTACTCTATCATTAATATACATTCCAAAAAGGGTATCATATCATGTATTTATGAACATAGTATGCTTACATGGCTTGAAAGAGAAAGGTTCAAAACCGTATAATACATTACATAATTCATAACTTCTTCAAGCCATGACTATTTCCTTTCCTTTCTCCTTAGCAGTAGTGGCACCTAGGATATCATGTTTAGGAGGAATGAGATTTCATAGAAATCCCAGTAGCATTGAACATACAACCATCAAGTCAACATGCATAAGATGTCATGCTACATGCAGTATAATAACATTTCTAGTCTTTATGCCATGCCATAATCATTCTGTATCCATGTCATCATATCATGGAGCATATAATCATTCTGGTCAAAACTCAATCATGCAAGAGCCAAGGCATACATTGCAAGGAGTTCACATCATCTGTACATAACATTCTCATGGCACATAAACACACATAGCATATACACCAAATGCAGATCAACAAAATAATTGCAGTTCACGCTACCTCAATTCCTTGCTTAACGTTTCCTCCTTGATCCCTTGCTGGAGATCCTCCTAGGTTTCCAGAAGAATTGCCTATCAACCATACAGTAAGGGTATGGTAAATTCCATATCCAGTATACCATTCTTTCTCAATATAATGCTACCCTTGTATCTTTCAATTTATAATTTCTGTATACCTTTCCTAAACCTTTGACCTTGGTTTGACCAAGCCTTAATCCTCAGTAAGGTCTTGGAATTCTTCCTTAACCCATGATTAATCATGCTTCCTTGGTTAATCACTAACCCTTAGTCCTTAATCCAATATTTAATTAAGGTCCTCAAGTCACATAGTCATAATCCTTTAAGATTAAATCACTAATCCCGTTTTGGATTAACCATTAATCATCCTCTAATCAACATGATTAACCATTATTCATTTCTTAATTAACATGATTAATCATTTTCTAATCAATATGATTAATCATTAATCATTCTCTAATCAATATGATTAACCATTATTCATTCCTTAATTAACATGATTAATCATTTTCTAATCAATATGATTAATCATTAATCATTCTCTAATCAATATGATTAAGCTTTAATCAATACTTAATCAACATGATTACCCATAATTAATCATCCTTCAATTATCATAACTAATCACTAATTAATTAGGGTAGCTAACCTTAATCACTTACTAATCCTTAATCAAATAACATAATTAACCTTAGCTATCACTAACCATAATTAATCAAGGTAATTAATCCTAATCTTCCTCAAATAAATAATCAACTAAAAATAATTAACACTTAGGGAGATAAACATACCTTAATTAGCGCTTAATCGGCGATTAGAGGTGATTAAGCTTGCTGTCTCTCTTTCTCTCTCTTCTTTCTTCCTTTCTCTCTCCTAGAACTCAAGAACACAAAATTCTCTCCCAACAAACACCTCTTGGCCGAATTCTTCATGAAGGGGGGGGTATTTATAGGCCTTGATATTTCAAAATGCCGAAAATGCCCTTCGGGAAAAAGATGCGATCTCGGCCGTTCATTTTTTTCTACTTTACACGTGGACAAATCTTAGGGCACTCACCATAAGAAAGTGACACATGTAGGGACACCTAATCACCATGTGATTTTCATGTGGAAAATAAATATTATTTTATTATTTTGTCTCTTATTTCCCTTTATGCCCTTGAACAATTTGGAAAATTCCAACTTTGTCCTCTCCTTCTAATTTTGGCCGAATTATTGCTCTTAATATTGGAAAAAATATGACTCATCCAATAATCAGTGCAATCCACTGATTATTTGTGCATTTCCAGCCCGATTTTCCAGCAATCCTGTCCAATTTACTGTCACAAAATTCCGATTTCAACACCTCATTAAATTCCCCTCATTCCAAGGGTAATCCATGATTTTTCTCAAGTTCTATCTCCCTCTATAATTTTCTAAATTTTATTCTGTCAAAAATCACTATTCTACCGATAATAATTCGGTAATAAATATCCTTTAAGCTAACCTTTGTACATCCAAAGGTGGGAAATAATTTTATAAATTAGGATAATATGTCACATAATTTATCCATATTTTTCCTTGAATTTTTGAGGCCTCTATATATTTTAAATAATGGAAATTGGCTAATTTTCCTTAATTAGCCAAAAATTCCAATAATTACATATAATTTCCTGACAAATTATTTTTAATCTCATATTCATCTTCTAAGCCTCAAACATTATTCTGTACCCTCCTTTCTATTTTTCATAATTTTCTGGGAATTTTTCAGGAAATTTGGACATTATTTCCAATACTGCCCTTTCTTAACTGATCTTTTCAGAAATGACCGTTATGTCCCTATCCTGATTTTTCCTCATAGCCTGGATCCTCTACCAGTCTACTATACTACTTGACCTTAGTCAGTCACAAATCATTCATCAGTTAGAATAAAATTATCAGGGTGTGACAACCTCTCTGGAATAGTTCGCCGCGGCCAACTTTTGAGTTCGCCGCGGCGAACCTCTTCGTATCAGTAACGTCAGATTCGGATCCAGAACGCAAAAATGGACCCTCTACTCATATGATCCGACCCAAATTGACCCTAAAAGCCCTTAGAAACCCTATTTTCGACCTAACACTCCATTCCATCATCTCCAACACCTCTATTCTCTCATCTTCTTGCCTCTCCATCTCCATCTTCTTCCCCATCCATTTCCTTCATCTTTCATTCACTCCATCTCAATTCCTTCCACTCCCAGCTACCATGGTCGACGGATTCACTTCAGTTGGAGCTTTTCTTGAAGCTATGGAGGGCTAGGGTTTATCAACTCTTGAAGAATGGTGGTGTGGCTTGAGTTCCTAAGCTTCAAAGGGGAGTTTAGTTTCAGTTTGCAATTTTTAGCTATGATTTATGACTTTCTAGGTCTAGGAGTTGTAATTTCTTAGTTAGGAACTTGGGACTGATACTGTAATTATTGGTTAATGATTACATTTGTAATTTGGATTGATTGATGTTGAACTTTGTGCTTAAATATATGTGGTTGCATATATGCTTATTGTAACTCTTATTATTCTCTCCTATCTTGCATGGTTGTGTTTGGGTACTGAGTTGATTGTGTGTTACATTAAGCCAATTACATGATCATTCCAAATTTACACATTAGGGAAGCTAAACAAAGCTTTCATTAATGAGTTCATTAATGAAAGCTTTGGACTCATTGAGTTAATGAGGTTCTTATTAAGAAAACCTAATGATTTGTGAAACTCCCAATATTTTAAGTGAACTATGATTGCCATCAAAGCCATTTTCAAGAGATTTCCTATCATTCATTTCCATTCCATCATTATTATCTTAAAACACCAAAAATATAGTATCTTAGGTTTGTTTTCATTGCATTTAGTTTAGGCACCATTCATTTAAGTCTTAAAAACCCAAAACCCCATTTCATTGCATTGCATGGCATTTAGTCTAGCTTAGGTAATTAATAAAGGCTCCCAAAAGTGAAACGACCCGAGTTTGCACTATACTGCATAGCTTGGATTAAATTTTGATTGAGAACCCCAAGGCGAACGACAGAAAGGCTCTCTTTCAAGTGGCGCCGTTGCCGGGGAGCCATTAAGTTGGTTCCTTAGGCTAGTTAATTGTCAACTTTGGTTGATTGGGGTTTTGTGAGCCTCTAGGGTTACATTTTTACATTGTGCATAATAGATTTTGCATTGCATAAAAATTTTGAGATATACAAACAAAGATCCTGATTTTGATTTCAATTTTTGCATATAGTTTCATACCCTTCATAGCATTCATTGCATTATTGAGTTTCTTCTTGTTTTTCATTCTCTGTGTTTTTGTTGTTGTGTTCTGGTTTTCTCACTGTCTGTGAGACTTCGCTGCGGCCAACTCCTTGTTTCGCCGCGGCCAACTTATCAGATTTCTGTGAGAATCCTTCTCGGGACACATTCGCCGCGGCCAACTTTGTGTTTCGCCGCGGCGAAGTGTGTTGAACCAGACTCCATTCTCCCTCTCTGGACAGCTTTGCCGCGGCAAACTCTTATTTTCGCCGCGGCGAAGGGTCCCCTTTCTTAAAAAAAAAAAATTTCTTAAAAACTCTTTGGGAATTGATTGTTTAGTTTCTTATGGCTTGGTTTAATAATTATTTAGGTCCATCTGATCACCCTTCCTCTTTTATAGGTGACAATACTCTGATGGGTGATAATTCTTCTCAAAGGCTTGATGCCATACAAGAGGAATTGGATCTACTTCAGGCACATTTTGATCATGAAGAACATGGTGGGACTTATCAAGGGCATGATCCCTATCCTCACCATAACCATGGCTATGATTGGATGAATGACCCTCCACATTCCCCTTACCATACCTCTTCATTCCATTCATACAAAAACCAACATCCACCATTAAGACAACATTATGAGCTATCACCTCCACCATACAATCCATACTTTGAACACTTTCCTTCACATCATCCATATCATGAGCCAAGCATTCCATCACATGAACCCTACCACCAATACCCTTCCTCATCTTACCAACCATTTCATGAACCATCACCGTCATTCCATCCATGTCCCACTCCATATCTTGAACCATTCTCACCATATAATTCCCCCTTTGAACCATCTCCTTCGCTAAATGACTACCACCACCAGCCCTTGTCCCAATCTATGTACCAATCCTTTCCCCAATCTCATGATCATGAATTCAGTGAACCTGACCCATTTCTCACTATTCCTAAGAATGACCAGATACAATTTTTAAGAGAAGCTTATGACCGCTTGAATTCATACTACCATGGATTACTTAAAGAGGTAGAAATATTTGGAATTTCGAAGGAATCAGAGGAAGAGTTAGAAGAATGTCAAAGTGCATTAGGAAAGTTCTTGAGTGATATAGCGCAAATTGAATCTGGGATGGGGAAGGATGAATCAAAGTGTCCAAATTCACTCATGCAAGAGGCTGAGATGAAGCAAGAACATCCACAAACTCACAAGGACTTGTGCCTTACATCAGGTAATATTGCTCCTCTTCTTGAGGAGATTGACCCTTGTGCTAAAACTACTATTCCTGTTGAAGTTATTGATGATGTGAGTGATAATGAGGTGGATGAGGAAATCATAGTTGAATCCCCTCATATGTTCCAAAATAAAAATTCTCACTTGAACACTTCTAATAGTAGTTGTTTAGTTGATGATGTTACTTGCACTGTCACTGCTTCTTTGTGTGAAGAACATGCTTCTCTTTCTAGTGCTAGATTGGATGGTGAAACTGATTCTGATTTGAATGAACCTTTATCTTGTTCTTGCAATGCTCACACTATATGCATGGATTGCATTGATAACAAAAATGATATACTTGTTGAGTGGCAAAAGCAGAACTTTGGTAAAGTGTGTGCATCGCCTTCTAGTACTGAAAGTGCTGCAAATATAAAGCATGATATTGAGGTGAATTGCTTGGATGATGATCTTGTAGAGAAATGTGAATTTAACCATAGCCTTGAAAATTATCTTTCTAAAAATCCCATTGAGTTCATAGCTTCTAATAATGTTGAGAAAGGCTTTAAAGTTTCAATTGATAAAATCATGAATATCAATAAGTCTTTCCAACAAGTTTTATCTTGTGATTTACCTCCTGATTTATCTTGCATTGTAAATAGTAGTTTGCATAAATCATTTTGTTCTTTCTTTTCTTCCCCTGCAAACATTACCTCTTGTGAATGTGATAGTGATGTACTGTACTCCAACAACTGTCAGTTGGATTCTTCAGCTTCCACTTCACATGAGCTTGAGTGTTTCAAAAATTTAAATAAAAATTTGACTCCTACTGATGGGAGTACTATTGATTTCCTTGGTTGTGATAGTTACTTGGAGAGATTAACTTCTAAGCTATCTTTATTTCATTTTTATCCTCTTCATGTTTCTATTTCTGGATGTGGTACTGCTGTTGGTTCTACTTGCTTGCAGGACTCCACACCACCTCTACTAAGGAAGATCAATAAAGGAGAAGTGAGCATATGGAAGAAATGCATGTTTCTCATCCGGGATGAGAACTTCTCCTACAAGAGTTTGAAGAGATTTCGTTCTCAAGGTTGTCCCTTTCCTTCCTTAACTCTTATCTTTTGAATTATTTGCTTGTTTTGTGAGATAAGTGTGGGGGAGGGACATAGCCAGTAGTAAAAGTAGTTTGTTTTCTTTTCTTTTCTTTTCCTCCCTTTTTGGTTTTGGTTTCTCTTGTTTAGGGTTACACTCGAGTTTTGCATTGGGGACAATGCAAAGTTCAAGTGTGGGGGATTAGAGATTAATATTCAGTGATTGTGTTGTGTTTTTCTATGTCTATTGGAAAATCTGGTTTTCTAAAAATTTTCAAAATTTTGATTGATTTTTGAACTTAATATGAAGATTTTTGAGTTAAAATTTTTGAAAATTTTTGCTTCAAGTAACTTACACTTGAATTTGTGTATTCTTGGACTTTGGTAAATGTGTATGAACTTGTATTGATACTCATGAGAATTGCTATTTGTTTAAAGTTGATTGTTTTAGTTTCATTGGTCACAATTCTTCAAGCTTGCTTTTATATTGATTGAGTTAATGCATTGTGATTAATCTGGAGTACAATTAATCTTTGTGCATGAGCATTTGAGATTTAGCCTTGTTGGAAGATTCTTTGAGCCTAATTTTCATTCATAGTGAGTTGCATCCACTTACATCTTCTACTTTCTAGAACTTGTTCTAATTCTTAATCGAGACTTAGTTACATTTATATGATGAGCATGATAGAGGCATTCTTTTCTAAACCCTTACATTCCAAACACAAACCCATATGATGTTATCCATTGCTAACCATTTGAGCCTTCATCTTTTCTAAGTGCCAAGAGATGCATTATACATTCAAGTTTCCAACATTTTTACCATTCTATTCATGATGTGTTAAACTTTGTCTTCTTGGGTTTTGAATTGCAAAAAAAAAAAAAAAGAAAAGAGAAAAGAGAAATAGAAAAAGGCAAAGAAATAGAAGAAAATGTTTAAGAAAAGCCAAAGAAAGAAAGATCAGAATAAATGGTACCAAAAGAACAAAAATTTTGAAATAAGGCAATTCATTGGTGGTTTGAAGAACAAAGTTGTGCTTTTAGAGAAATAGAGTAAATAGTAGTTGGAAACCTTTTCTAAAATGCTTGGTGCTTAATCATTTCATATCTGTTCACCTCATCTTATTTCATTTAACCCTTCCCATTATCATAACCTTAAAAGTCCTCTTGATCATTGCATTTGTGCATTAAAAGTGGAGAGGTAGGATTTTAACAAGCTTATGGCAAAGTGGTTGATTAAGTGGATTTGAGAGAAAATTACCCCAACTTGGTGAGTAGAGTGAAACAATTTATATCTTGAGTGTTTTCTCTTTTGCTCATTCCCATTGCATTGATTGTACTCTACTTTAATCCCTTCTCATTAACCTAGATCACTATAGATGCTTATTTGAAGAGTTGGATTAATGGCACTACTGCTTTCTTACTTTGAATTCATAGGGGTTCCCATTTGTATCAATACTATTCTCTTGCTTCAGTTTTGTATTGCCTTTGTCCAGGAGTACAAAGGTTTAAGTGTGGGGGATTTGATTTAGCCCAATTATTCTATGTTATTTCATATCATTTTAAGGGTATTTATCATAGATTTTGGCTCCTTTTAATGATAATTGTGCTTAATTTAGATTAAGAGTCCTTACTTTGAGTTAGTGTCTTTTTGAGGGTAAAATTGTCATAATTGGTTATTAATTGTATTCAATTGATTTCTAGGACAATTGATACTTCAAATTGTTGCTTTTTATTGTAGGACACTTGAGAATTAGAGCCAAGATTGAAGACCAAAGCATTACACAACATGAGAGTTTCCAAGAAAATGCTGTGCTGTGGCAAAAAGTCTGAAAATGTGCATCAGTGGCTATTCTGGAATAGTTCGCCGGGGCCAACTTTTGAGTTCGCCGGGGCCAACTTTCAAAATCTCACTAGAATACCTCTCTGGAATAGTTCGCCGCGGCCAACTTTTGAGTTCGCCGCGGCGAACCTCTTCGTATCAGTAACGTCAGATTCGGATCCAGAACGCAAAAATGGACCCTCTACTCATATGATCCGACCCAAATTGACCCTAAAAGCCCTTAGAAACCCTATTTTCGACCTATCACTCCATTCTATCATCTCCAACACCTCTATTCTCTCATCTTCTTGCCTCTCCATCTCCATCTTCTTCCCCATCCATTTCCTTCATCTTTCATTCACTCCATCTCAATTCCTTCCACTCCCAGCTACCATGGCCGACGGATTCACTTCAGTTGGAGCTTTTCTTGAAGCTATGGAGGGCTAGGGTTTATCAACTCTTGAAGAATGGTGGTGTGGCTTGAGTTCCTAAGCTTCAAAGGGGAGTTTAGTTTCAGTTTGCAATTTTTAGCTATGATTTATGGCTTTCTAGGTCTAGGAGTTGTAATTTCTTAGTTAGGAACTTGGGACTGATACTGTAATTATTGGTTAATGATTACATTTGTAATTTGGATTGATTGATGTTGAACTTTGTGCTTAAATATATGTGGTTGCATATATGCTTATTGTAACTCTTATTATTCTCTCCTATCTTGCATGGTTGTGTTTGGGTACTGAGTTGATTGTGTGTTACATTAAGCCAATTACATGATCATTCCAAATTTACACATTAGGGAAGCTAAACAAAGCTTTCATTAATGAGTTCATTAATGAAAGCTTTGGACTCATTGAGTTAATGAGGTTCTTATTAAGAAAACCTAATGATTTGTGAAACTCCCAATATTTTAAGTGAACTATGATTGCCATCAAAGCCATTTTCAAGAGATTTCCTATCATTCATTTCCATTCCATCATTATTATCTTAAAACACCAAAAATATAGTATCTTAGGTTTGTTTTCATTGCATTTAGTTTAGGCACCATTCATTTAAGTCTTAAAAACCCAAAACCCCATTTCATTGCATTGCATGGCATTTAGTCTAGCTTAGGTAATTAATAAAGGCTCCCAAAAGTGAAACGACCCGAGTTTGCACTATACTGCATAGCTTGGATTAAATTTTGATTGAGAACCCCAAGGCGAACGACAGAAAGGCTCTCTTTCAAATTCCTAACCCCGAAGCAGAAGGATAACAAGCCATTTGATGAGTACCTAGCTAAGTTTATCCATCTCTCTCTCACTACTTCAGTTACCGGCATTACCGAGATGATAAGAGGTGGATGACCAAAAAGATGGTCAGAGGATTGAAGCAGTTCTTAAGGGGGATGATTGCTCCCAGGCAGTTCAAGCACTTTAACATTGAGGTCTATCGAATTACGGAGAACAGCTTAAACCATCATTTGATGATTGAGCCTACTCCCAAGTTAGAGAAGGGAGATCAGGGTAGCACCTCTTCTGATGCGAACAGGAAGAGGAAGGGGCTATGGGACAACCGAAAGAGTAAGAAGGAAGGCAAGCCCCTAAATAGCAAGGAATGCCCAATTACAGCAAGAGTCACGATGATAGACTGTATATGGCCAAGAAGAACGTTTGCTACACTTGCGGCAAGTCCAGACACTTCTCGAGAGAATGCCCGCAGAATACAGAGAAGGCAAGGTGATGCACCCAAGGATGTGTATTTACCATCATAGGGGAAGAAGCCCGGAAGTCTTCAGAAATGATTCGAGAAATGATCATTATTAACAACTTCCCAATGATGGCAGTGTTTAATTAGGGTGCTAATCATTTTCTTCTCTCATATGATTGTTTTAAAGGACTTAGCTTGGTTATGAATATATTGCCGTATGATATACATGTGTCCACACCAACACATAATAGGATGCTTAAACTGTATAGTTTGTTATGAGCACTATTGTACCGCCTTAGACTTGATATGTATGCCTTCCATGAAGTTGATGGGGTAATTGGATTGAATTGGTTGTCGTCCCATAACGGCAAGGACAAAACCCTGATCCTACCCTCAAGAGAAATAGAGTTAAATCCGGAAGTTAAGTTAAACTTCATAACGGATGCCCAGATAGGCAATGGTATGATGAATGAGGCTACATAAGACTAGCAAAGGTTAAGAGAAAAGTGTGTTTCATCATGGTAAACCAAGGGAATTAGTGGTGATGGACAAATACAAAGTGATTACTAGAGGAGGTGGCAACTTTCATCGCTGTAAACCAGGATTCTGGTCATGACAGATGAACACAACAACTCTTAGATGTTGAGATGGTAACTCAATGAGACATAACGATTTTTAGAGGTCGCAGAGAGTAAGATAAGTAGAAGTCAGGAAGAGAGCAGTAGCCACTATTTAGAGTTATCAGATTCTCCATCAAAAAGAAAAGTAATGATAAGGAGTTAAATAAGACAGTTAGGGGTTGAGTCTTTACACCATTAAGAAGGTGTAGTGGCCACCTAAGTTGGACAAACTCTTACAGCCTCGTTAGGGCTAGGGCATCATGATAGAGTAGCTATCTCAAGTCCTAAAATAGCTGAATAGGAACTTGGAGATAGTGAAATCAAGATAGAGAGCCCTAGTGAAATGTCTTAAGGATCAAGAAGAGGACGAGACAGATAGCTATGTAGGGAACTAGCTTAGAGGTTGGCATGTTCCCAGTTATGTTAAGAGATACTCAGTCACTTGGGGTTTAGGTTGAGAGGCACCTTTTGTCAAGGGATAAGGTCTTGGCTAAGAATCTTCCTAGAGAAAATGGGAATTGGTCCTCCATGTTAGAATTGATGTTGCTCAAGATGGAGTAAGGTACCCTATCCGAGCGGGAAAGGGAAGCAGCCGAGGCAAGGCAAGTAGAGTGACCTTACCCAATGGAAGCATGACTAGCCAAGAACAAAGCTAGGCTTGGATGTACCTGAGCTTAGCAGAGTACTAGAGCAAGCAAAAAGAAAAAGAACCTCATAAGTCCTCTTCCTATGACTTCCAAAAGCAGTTGCAAACAGAAAAAAAAAAGGCTCCCTTTTTAGGGATGAGATGTCTGGTTAGCACGCTACAGACATAGCAACTAGTAAGAGCTCGTACTCCTTGCATTGAAATGCCAGGCATTATGCATGTTAGAGTATGCTCCTACTAAAAAGGGAAGTAGAGGAAAGAGAAGTTGCATAAGTCCTCTCTCTGTACCATTCTAAAATAGTAAGAAACGGTAAGAGCAGCTGGAGGAATAAGAGAACTCCTAAGACAGATTAGCTTAGGCATCTAAAGAGATAAATAAGTGGCCTAGGGAATTGATATGAAGTCTAAGAGAATGGTATTGGCTCTTAGAATAGTTTTGGGGAATTATCAGTTAGGTGACCAACTAAGAAGATGTGACTATACTTAGTCTTATGGTCAAAAATCTCCCAGAGATCTTAAGAGTATGGTACCACTTTGGGAAGATAAGGACTAGGGATGAGTTGAGGATGTGGAAACCTCCTTCGGTTGTAAACTGATACCGAGAGAGTACCCATGACTTCCTTCCAAATAACCTTATCATTAATTAGACTGGGCTTAATTTCCTTCCGATTAACAACAGAAAGCCAAAGTTAGACGAGTTAGAGCTGTAAGACCTAAAAAAGAGACATTTAGGCTAGCTCTAGATACAAGAAGAACCCATGTGATACGGAGACAGACTGAGTATTGACAGGCAAATCCTTAAGATGAGGCAAGAGACAAGAATGTAAGCTGAAAAGACCTGACTAAAGATAGATCAAGAAAGGGGTCTAAGACAGTAAAGTACCAGGGTTGAGCCTATCAGAATCAATGCCTTAGTTTCTCGTCAGCACTTTTTAGTTAAGCGTGTCAGGCAAGAGTAGCCCAAGGAAGGGTGACCTTGGGAAGTAATGTGAGAAGGTGCAAAAGCCAGAAATGTTAGCCATTTTGGCAAGAATGCACTAAGTCTAGTAAATAATAGAAGATGAAAGTTAAGGAAGCTGTTAGGCTACCTAGTGTCCTAAGTAGTATGGTTTCAGACTAAGACCCGAGATTTACTTGAAGTTTGGAAGTCCTTATAGAAAGAAATGGACACTACTCTCAGATTCAATATAACCTACCATCTTGAGATGGATGGGCAGACATAGAGAATGAGACAAATGTTAGAAGATATGCTACATAAATGCATGCTTCATTTCAGCGGTAACTAGGATATGCACTTACCGTTAGCCAAATTTGGTTAAGATAACCATTTCCATTCAAGTATCTGAATGGCACCATATGAAGCACTCTGTGGGAGGAAATGTAGATCTCCCTTGTGCTGGATAGAGCTTAATGAAAGAAGTAAGTATGGTCTTGATATAGTGGATTAGACTTCCCAATAGATTAAAGTTATTCAGCAAAGACTTTTAATGGCTCAAAGTAGACAAAAGAGCTACCCAGACATTAAAGGAGACCGTTAAAGATTGAGGTTAGTGATTAAAGTGTAACCAACAATAGAAGTCGGTCGATCCCTATAGATTAAGAAGTTAAGTCCAAAGTATGTTTGATCGTTTCAAATTTTGTCTAAAGCTAGACCAGTAGCTTATAAGTGACCCTTCCCCTGAATTTGAGTCAAATTCATGATGTCTTCCATGTCTCCCAATGAAAGAAATACCATCTAGGCCCGACACATGTCATAAGCTATGATGACATTGTGCTCCAAGACAACTCGTCTTTTGAGATCAGACTAGAGCGAATCATTGATCAGAAAATCGAACAGCTAAGAAACAGGCAGATTCTATCACACCTTACTATCGGATCCACTTAGGATTTAATTAAAACCATTTTAGACCACATTGGATGGTCTTGGGCTCAAAAGTCCATGAAAAACGCTAATTTTCGGATTTTTACTGTTCATCGGGTAAAAATCCAGTTTCTGGCTCAACTTCAAAAATTCATAACTTAATCTAGAAAAATTGAAATGGAGTGGTTGAAAATTCTATAAAACTTTCTTTGAATTATCTTTCAAGGAAAAATAATCTTATGAACCAATTCCATTGGACAAAGTATCAGGTTTTTGTGAAATTCACCTCTATCCATTTGACAAAAATCCTTTTTCCAGATTCTGAACCTTAACTTTCAAAAATTATTAAAAATCATGTAATTGGCCATTTTTAATGGAATGCCTATCAATTTGAAGCTCATGATGTGAAATTTAATCATACCAAATTTTGTGTGGAAATTCGTTTGGTAACTTAATAAAACATGGCTCTAAACTAATGTCCTGCTTAGAGATTACAGCACCAATCATTGATACTTATACATAACCAAATGTCCATGAATTTTTATGGTGTGACACCATAATTTAGCCTCCAATCTGCAGCTTTCTCTTGGGACTTTCATCCCCTAAAATGTTAGATTATATTTGGGAGATGAGATTTTAAGAAATCCCAGTAGCAAGATCAATCAACCAAAACATTAACATGCATCAATTACAAGCATTTCAACCTTTTGCTATTAATAGGGAACTACTTTACCTCATACATGTAGCACTCTAACATGCAATAGCCAAGGCACATAAAGCAAGGAGTATAGCTACACAATCATCATCATCATCATCATTTAGTTCAACCATATAATAGCACATGAGATTGCATAGTAATCAATGCAACACTCAACATTAAGGTCAATTAAATCTTACTACCTTAATCCAATGCTCTTTGATTTTCTTGTTCTTCTTTCTTGCTTCCACAAATACCAAACCCTAGTATGGCAATTCACAAAAAGGGTAGCAAGACTCATTAACCATTCCTCATAAAAATCAACAACATAAATCAAGTAATTCCTAAACCCCCTTAAAGCTTCAATCTTTATTCTTGAATTTTTAGAGTTTATTTCCTTTAACCCTAAAAATTCCCTCTTGACTTATTCCTACATGATTTTTCATGTAGATTCCAAATATCTACTTGGATTTAACAAAATAAATTTCCTTCTTTCAGTTTCAGCTTGACCGAACCATTAGCGTTCCTTATCTAAAAATTTCAACTTTGATTCTATGGCTTCCAACACTTGTTCTTTATATTTACCCTACACTATTTTCCATTTTGAGCACAATGAAAGCCTCAAAACTTTGAAAAACTCATCCTAGGGTTCAGATCTTGCCTTGGCCGAAATGGGTCTCAAGCAACACAACCAAGGAAACAGTCCAAAATCAACCTTCAACCACTTGTAACCACTAGGATCTACTATACTTTGAAGTGTTCTAGCAAGATTGAATCATAAAACTTCCTCCCCTACCCCATAAGCATATCGGCCAACTCCAAATGAAGAGGAAAAACCAAAAATTTCAACCATACAAAGCAATAAAACAAAGCAAGGAACATCTTAAGACAACTTACCAAACTTAGATCTTAGTTGGAAGATCAAATATGCTTGCTTCTTGCTTGATTTCCCTTCAAACTCTCTCTTTTTCTCTCTCTTCATGCCTTGGACGAAATATGATCTGATTTAAGGGAAGGAAAAGCTCATTAATGTGTACAAAATATCCCACCAACCATCATTAATGATTTGCCAAGTATCATAAGCCTACTTAATCTTAATCCTCTTTCTTAATTAACTTAAATCATAATGTAATTTAATTCCAAAGTCAAGATCCTCTCTATTGGTGGCTTGACACTTGGAAAGCTTTAATTACCATCCATTAGAGGTTTGACACATGGCTAAATGTGAACCATTTGAATTGCAAGACTCTAGTCTTGCTTTATCGGTGCACTTTGACTCTGAGTTTAATTTCTTTTCTATAATTACAGTGCTCTGGCCTCTGTAATTATTTTCTATCAGATCCATAAATTATTCTCCTTATTTTTATCTTCCCAAATTGCTCTCTTTGTGTCAAGTTTAATTTCCCAATAATTAAATAAAAGGAAAACTAATTTCCTTCTCTTTAGTGATTTTTCCACTTTTCAAAGGAATTGGGAAAAATCTTGGATACTTGAGGGTCTTCTTTTAATTCCATAATCTCTTATAATTCCTTGGGATATCATAGGAATTTTCTTGGGATTTTATTCTTCTTAAAAATATTTATTTAGAATTGTCCAAATAAAAGATCTTAAACTAGCTTAAATCGCCCTTAAATTTCTTTGTAATTTCTCTAAGGGCAATTTGGTCATAAAACCAATTTTATAATCCCATATAATTTTCAAGGAACATTTTCCTTATTTTTCCTTAATTTTCTGAGACTTGAGAATATTTTTCCATAATTATTCTTGACCAATTTTCCTTAATTAGTCAAACTTTTCATAATTGGCTTAAAAAACTATAATAATTATTTTCTACCAAAATTCTTCTATTTCTACTTGTCATTTTTGACCCTTAGTTATTTAGGAATATCCCTATTCCTAAATGCCATATTACTGGATGTGACAGATTCTGCTGGTCGAGGTTGCTAGAAAGGTCTTATACTAGAAGAAGCTACGAGGGAGATGGAGACTGAGATAAAGGAAAAGTATCTAAACTTTTTTAATAAGATACGCTTTAAATTTCGAGGGCGAAATTTATTTGAGGCGACAAATGTCATGTCCGGCAATAGGATAATTAGGAATAAGAAATATTCCTAAATAATTAAGGGCCAAAAATGACAAGGAGAAATAGAAGAATTTTGGTGGAAAATAATTATTATGATTTTCCAAGCCAATTATGAAAAGTTTGACTAATTAAGGAAAATTGGTCAAAAATAATTATGAAAAAATATTTTCAAGCATCAGAAAATTAAGAAAAAATAAGGAAAATGTTCCTTGAGAATTATATGGGATTATAAAATTGGTTTTATGACCAAATTACCCTTAGAGAAATTACAAAAGAATTTAAGGGCGATTTAAGCTAGTTTAAGGCCTTTTATTTGGAAAATTCCAAATAAATATTGGGAAGGAGAATAAGATCCCAAGAAAATTCTTATGATGTCCCAAGGAATTATAAGAAATTATGGGATTAAAAAGAGATCTTTAGATATCCAAGATTTTTCCTAATTATTTGGACAAGTGGAAAAATTAATAATGAGAAGGAAAATAGTTTTTCCTTTTTATTTAATTAATGAAAAATCGAGTTTGAGCTAAAGAGGGCATTTTGGGAAGATAATAATGAGAAGAATAAGCTATAGATCTGATAGAAAATAATTACAGAGGCTAGAGTATTGTAATTATAGAAAAGAAATTAAACTCGGAGTAAAAGTACATCAATAAAGTGAAGACTAGAGTCTTACACCTTACTTGGCCCACAAGTTGCCACTTGTTAAGCCTCTAATGAATTGTAATTAAACTTTCCAAGTGTCAAGCCTCAAGTGGAGGAGAGTTTGACTTTTGAAAATTAATTACAATTGGAATTAAGTGATTAAGAGGGAAATTTCAAGAAGGAGTAGGCTTTTGACACTTGGCTTCTCATTAATGTTGGTAGGTGAGATATTTTGGTGCATTAATTTAGCTCTTCCTCCCCCTAAAGCAGATCATGTTTTGGCCAAAGAGGAAAAAGAGAGAACAAGAGAGAGCTTGAAGTGGAAACAAGGAAGAATCAACCACTTTGGATTAAGAAAGCTTGGAGTTAAGGTTAGTAGTTAATTCTATGTTGTTCTTTGCTTGTTTCTCTTGAGTTTATGGTAGAAAAATTTTGTTTATCCTCTCTTTGGGTGCTGGCCAAAATGCTCTTTGAGTAGGGGAGGGAGTTTGGTTGTTAAATCTTGCTAGAACACTTCAAAGTATAATAGATCCTAGTGATTGCAAGTGGTTGTAGGTTGTTTTTGAAGTGTTTTCTTTGATGTTTCTCTTAAGGTTCATTTCAGCCAAAGCAAGAAATGGACCCTAGGATGATTTTTTCAATGTTTTGATGATTCCATTGTGTTCAAAATGAAAAATGGTGTAGGATAAACCTACAGAACAAAAGTCGGGAGCATTAAAGCTAAAGTTGTAATTTTTAGAAAATAAACCATAGTGGTTTGACCAAGCTGAAACTGGAAGAGAAAGTTTTATATTCTTAAATCCAAGTAGATATTTAGAATATACATGAAAAATCATATAGGAATGAGTCAAGAGGGAATTTTTAGGGTTTAAGGAAACAAACTCTAAAATTTAAAGAACAAAGGTGGAAGCTTTTAAGGGACAAAGGTTGTCCTTGAGTTATGTTGTTGATTTTTATGTGGAATGGTTGATGACTCTCGCTACCCTTTCTGTGGATTGCCATGTTAGGGTTTGGCATTTGTGGAAGCAAGAAAGAAGAACAAGAAAATCGAAGAGCATTGGATCAAGGTAGTAAGATTTAATTAACCTTAATGTTGAGTGTTGTATTGATTGCTATGCAATTTCATGTGCTATTATGTGGCTGATCTAAATGATGAGATGATGATGATTGTATAGCTATACTCCTTGTTTTATGTGCCTTGGCTATTGCATGTTAGAGTGCTACATGTATGAGGTAAAGTAGTTCCCTATTAATAGCAAAAAGTTGGAATGCTTGTAATTGATACATGTTGATACTTTGGTTGATTGATCTTGCTACTGGAATTTCATTGAAATCTCATCCCCCATATGTAACCTAATATTTTAGGGACTAAATCATCAAAAGCGAGGCTACAAATCCAAGGATAAATATGGTGATGAACCATGAGGAAACATTTATATTTGGTTATATATAAGTATGTATAGTTGGTGTTGTAATCCCTATGCAGGATGCCAAATTAGAGCCACGTTTTTTTAAGTTCCTGAATGAATTATGGCACGAAATTTGGTATGCTTAAATTTCATGTCATGAGCTTTAAATCAATAGTAAGCACGTTAAAAATGGCCAACTACACGATTTTTAATGATTTTTCAAAATTAGGGTCCAGAATCTGGAAAAAGAGTTTTTATCAAAAGGATAGAGGTGACTTTCACAAGAACCTGACACTTTTTCAAGTAGAATTGGTTCACAAGATTATTTTTCCTTGTAAGAGAATTCAAAGATATTTTTATAGAATATTGAACCACTCCATTTTGATTTTTTTAGATTAAGTTATGAATTTTTGAATTTGGGCCAGAAAACTGGATATTTACCCGATGAATAGTAAAAATCTGAAAATCAGCATTTTTGTGATAAAATTGAGCCCAAGACCGTCCAATGTGGTCCAAAATGGTTTTAATTGAACCCTAGGATGATACGATGGTAAGGTGTGACAAGACTTCTCTTAGATTGCTCTTTCCCTGACCAAGTTAACCATGAAGAACCAGTCGTTCTTGTGGGACAAGAAGAGTGATGAGGCTAGTTTTTAGGAGCTGAAAAGGAAGCTCACCTCTACTCTTGTACTTGTACTCCCTGATCCTTTATAACCTTATATGGTTTATATAGATGCTAGCAAGTAGGGACTGGGATGTATGCTTATGCAGCAAAGGCAGGTAGTAGCCTATACCTCACGCCAGCTGAAATCTCATGAGGAGAATTACCTGACCCACGACCTGGAATTGGCAGCAATAGTTTATGCATGGAAGATATGGAGACATTACTTGTACAGAGCAATGATAGAGTTGTTTTGTGACCATAAGAGCCTTAAATACCTCCATGATCAAAAAGAGTTGAATATGAGACAACAAAGATGGATAGACTTGCTTAAAGACTATGTTTTCCAGATCAAGTACGATCCTGGCAAGGCGAACATGGTTGCAAATGCCTTAAGCAAAAAGATAGTGTAGGTAGCATCACTAATGATCAAGGAGCAGAAGCTAGTAGAGGATTTTAGAGATTAGGGTCCTCTATATTAGATATAGCTAGTAGAAGGAAGCGGAGGTAGAACCCAGTTTACAGCTATACTTGAGGATCAAATCAGGGAAGCATAGTTATAGGATTGGTTAGCAAAAATTTTCAAGGAAAAGTTGTCTAGAGGCGAGATTAAGAACTTTGAAATTTTTGAGGAGGGGATATTGAAGTTTAAAGAAAGAACTTACATTCCCCAAGTAGCCAACCTCAGAGAAAAGATACTGGCAGAAGCCTATAGGAGCAAGTATACTCTTCATCCAAGAATGACAAAGATGTATCATGATGTTAGAGAGCTTTTCTGGTAGCCTGGAATGAAGAAGGATATTACAAAGTATGTGGCAAAGTGTCTTACTTGCCAGAAAGTGAAGATAGAACATTAGAAGCCTGCAGGAGAGTTGCAACCCCTAGATATCCCTGAGTGGAAATAGGACAGGATATCCATGGATTTCATAGTGGGGTTACTGATGACAACAACTAAACATGATGTGATATGGGTTATAGTGGACCGTCTGACTAAGTCCGCGTACTTTCTCGCTATGAATATTAAAGATTCTCCAGAAAAGTTAGTAAGACTTTATATCAAGGAGATTGTTAAGCTGTATGGTGTCCCAAGCAGTATTGTTTCTGTAACATTCTGAGTTTTATCGGGTTTTAATAGTCTCTTTTTGTTTGATTTTTGAGGATAGATTAGTGATTTAATGTTGATCTTGGTGTTCGGGTTGGAATTGAGGTATGTTGAAGGAATAGGTGAACAATCCGTCTCAGGGTTTGTTCACCGTGGCGAACCTTAAGTTCCAGGGGGATTGTCTTTCGGGCAGGTTTGGCCGTGGCGAAGTCATAAGGACGCCGTAGCGAAGTTATTCAGGTGAGCGAGGTTTCCCTCTCGGGAAGGTCTCGCTGTGGCGAAGGTTTTCTGGG
This sequence comes from Neltuma alba, assembly GCF_004799145.2. NCBI lineage: Eukaryota > Viridiplantae > Streptophyta > Magnoliopsida > Fabales > Fabaceae > Neltuma > Neltuma alba. The sequence goes on from NW_021635050.1 coordinate 30,381, forward strand.
CGAGTGAGAGTTTCCTCTCGGGAAGCTTTCGTCGCGGCGAAGTCAGGTTTTCAGGCGAGTAATCCCTCTCGGGATTAGTTTGCCGCGGCGAAGTTCTGGGTTCGCCACGGCGAAAGGGGTCGAATCTATATAGTCGCTAGAGGGGTCAGATGTGTGAAAATTAGAAAATCTGAAGGAAGAGAGAGAGGCTCTGCGAGGGTTTTGAACTTTTGGCTTGGAGGGGGCATTTCTAAGGATCCATTACCTCAAGTAAGTGATTTTAACCTCTAATCTACTTTCTTACTTGGAATTTCTAAAGATTTATGGTGAAACTCTAAAGTTTGCTAGGTTGTTATAGAATTGAAGTTTTTGACCGATTGTTTTGAGTTTAATTGATTGCTTTAAGTTAGTCTAAGTATTTAATCGGTGTAGTTTTCTTGGATTTGAAGAACTTGGAGTTTTTGAAATTAGGGTTTATGGAAATGGGAGGTTTGTGATTGAGGATGACAATGTGAAGATTGATTTTGAGTTTTGTGATTTAGGTTATGTTAAGGAGGGTTAAATTGGATGTTTAATCAGTTTGGAATGTTGTTAAGACTTCAATTGTTCAAATGGGATGTTTGGGTGTTGAATTCCTATAGTGGGTCCTTGAGGTTATGAGTTTTAATTGATGTTTAGAAAAGAATTAAGGTTTTAATGGATTTTTATGACCTTGGAGTGTTGCCTTGATGGTTATACCCTTTTGAGTTGGGTAGAGTCTTGGTTGAAACTAGGAATTTTATGTCCCTAAATGTTGTTTTGGCCACATTATTAGTTGAAAGCTAATACATGTTGGTTGTGTGCTTGTGTAGACCGGTTGTGAGCCTTGTTATTCCTTGCTCAGGTGAGAGGTGTAAAACCCTTCTTCTCAAAACATTATAACTCGTCATCAAATTCACTACTATGGTAGGAAAGGAAAGCTGTTACAACAAACTACCATAGTAGAAAGAAATTGCATAACTTTAGAAATTAACATTTAAACTCGGTTCAAACTCAAACTCTGTTGCATGCAACTAAAGTCATTTATTAACAACCACTGGGCCTCCGAGCCTCCGGCCCGTGTAACAAAAGACATCAAAATCAGCCCATCCAATTAGTTTTCAACCATGTATATCAAAGTTTCACAAAGCACTAGAAATGGCCTCCGGCCAACCAAAATAAGGAGATAACATTCTCTCCAATTTACAACAAGGCCGGGTAATCAAAATATTTCAAAAGGGATCCTAAAGGTGGCAATATATACTAGCCATACATATACAAGGGCTAGAGGCCTAAAGCTAACCAAGCTCAAGCCTCTGCGTCTCTTCTCGATGGCACACGCCCGGAACCTTCACCTAAAAACATTGTAAACCACGGGGTGATACAAACATCCCAGTAACCAATCTTTCCAATTCAAGGTACTACTAAATAGGTGCTCGTGAGGTGTCAAGTGGGGCAGTTCACAAGTAATATGATAAATGATAGCCACAACAAGTCATGCAAGTGCAATGATGCAATCCTATCAATCATATCCCTCACTTTGGGGGAAATATTCAAGAGCTGAACCCAGCCTATCCCTCACTATGGGGGACGTAAGGAGCCAAAAGGCCTATCCCTCACATGGGGGACGTAAAGAGCCAACCATCATGCATTAATGGAGGCCTTTGCACAAGGTAGTAACAATCAAAACTCTCACCAATTCCCAATTCATGCATCATGCTCAATCCGTAATCAAGAGTAAATAATCACTTCACAAATAACTTCTTTCAGTGGCCTATCTTTCACAAGTTCCAAATTCATTCAATATCAATTGAAACCCCACAAGACGGTTTTCCTTTTTAATATACAACATACACTTTGAACACAGTTGTTACTCGGAGCACAAAACATAAATTCACTCACAATACCACAAAAGCATGTACAAAGGATTGGAAAGTGGTTACCTCTCGCCTGAGCAAGGAATAACAAACCGACAATACGGCCCTGTGCACCAACAAGGCTCACAACCGGTCTACACAAGCACACAAACACACAACCATCATGTATTAGCTTTCAACTAATAATGTGGCCAAAACAACACTTGGGGACATAAAAATTCCTAGCTCCAACCAAAACTCTACCCAACTAAAGAGGGTATAATCATCAAGGCACACTCCAAAGTCATAAAAATCCATTAAAACCTTAATTCCTTTCCAAACATCAATTAAAACTCATAATCTCAAGACCCACTATAGGAATTCAACACCCAAACATCCCATTTAAACAATTGAAGTCTTAACAACATTCTAAACCGATTAAACATCCAATTTAACCCTTCTTAACATAACCCAAATTACAAAACTCAAAATCAATCTTCACATTGTCATCCTCAATCATGAACCTCCCATTTCCATAAACCCTAATTTCAAAAGCTCAAAGTTCTTCAAATCCAAGAAAACTACACCGATTAAATACTTAGACTAACCCAAAGCAATCAATTAAACTCAAAACAATCGGTCAAAAACCTCAATTCCATAACAACCTAGAAAACTCTAGGGTTTCACCATAAATCCTCAGAAATTCCAAGAAAGAAAGTAGATTAGAGGTTAAAATCACTTCTTGAGGTAATGGATCCTTAGAAATACCCCCCCTAAGCCAAAACACCAAAACCCTAGTAGAGCTTCTCTCTCCTCCTTCAGATTTTCTAATTTTTGCACCAACAGACGCTCCCGTGACTATATAGATTCGGCATCTTTCGCCGCGGCGAACTAATCCCGAGAGGGATTACTCGCCTGAAAACCTGACTTCGCCGCGACGAAAGCTTCCTGAGAGGAAACTCTCGCTCGCCCAGAAAACCTTCGCCGCAGCATACCCCTACCTTAGCCACGGCGAAACCTTCCCGAAAAGACAATCCCCCCTGGAACTCCCGGTTCGCCACAGTGAACATACCCTGAGAGGGGTCTACTCACCTATTCCTCCAACATACCTCAATTCCAACCCAAACACCAAGATCAACATTAAATCACTAATCTTTCCTCAAAATCAACCAAAAAAAGGCTATTAAAACTCGATAAAACTTAGGATGTTACAAGAGGTAACCACTTTCCAATCCTTTGTACATGCTTTTGCGGTATTGTGAGTGGATTTATGTTTTGTGCTCTGAGTAACAACTGTGTTCAAAGTGTATGTTGTATATTAAAAAGGAAAACTGTCTTGTGGGGTTTCAATTGATATTGAATGACTTTGGAACTTGTGAAGGATAGGCCACTGAAAGAAGTTAATTGTGAAATGATTATTTACTCTTTGATTACGGTTTGAGCATGATGCATGAATTGGGAATTGGTGAGAGTTTTGATTGTTACTACCACGTGGTAAGGCCTCCATTAATGCATGATGGTTGGCTCTTTACGTCCCCCATGTGAGGGATAGGCCTTTTATGGCTCCTTATGTCCCCCATAGTGAGGGATAGGCCGGGTTCGGCTCTTGAAAATCCCCCAAAGTGAGGGATATGGTTGATGGGATTGCATTATTGCACTTGCATGACTTGTGTGGCTATCATTTATCATATTACTTGTGAACTGCCCCACTTGACACCTCACGAGTACTTATCTAGTAGTACCTTGAATTGGAAAGATTGGTTACTGGGACTTTTATCTCACCCCGTGGTTTACAATGTTTTTAGGTGAAGATTCTAGGCGTGTACCATCGGGAAGAGACACAGGCTTGAGCTTGGTTAGCTTTAGGCCTCTAGCCCTTGTATATGTATGGCTAGTATATATTGCCACGTTTAGGACCCCTTTTAAAATATTTTGATTACCCGGCCCTATTGTAAACTGGAGGGAATGTTATCTCCTTATTTTGGTTGGCCGGAGGCCATTTCTAGTGTCTTATGAAACTCTGATTTATTTTGTTGGAAACCTTTTCGATGGGCTGATATTGATGTCTTTCATTACCCGGGCTGGAGGCTCGGAGGCCTAGTGGATGTTAATGAATGTTTTCTAGTTGTATGCAACAGAGTTTGGGTTTGTCTCGAGTTTATAATGTTTTGAGGATAAGGGTTTCACAAATTGGTACTCAGAGCCAGTTCGTTTCTTTGAAATTGTTTCTTTTCCTAATGGCAATATACATACTTCATACATACCTTCCCTATTTGTTTTGTGTTCCTTTCTTTTCTTTACTAATGAGGGTTTCCATCCTTAGTTGGGGAGAGGAAGGATGGTACGGACACGTCAGACAGATCTAGTTAGTAACGGACCACCTCAAGAGAATATGGCCTTTCTGAGACAAATGAGGGAGATGATGACAGCAGTAGTAGATGAAAGATTGAGAAAGTTTGAAGAAGACTTCACGAGGAAGCATCAAGAGTCGGTCAATCAGGAGGATCGAGAGAATGAGGTGACTATGGAGGCACAAAGAGAAGGAGAAAGGGGGTTTAGAGGTGGTGATCAAGCTGGAGACCTACCTCAGAGAGAGGAGTATCGAGCAGTTAGCCAGGGAGGAGATACTTCAGAGGGAGTGATTTACCCTCTGCTACTGAATGACATCACCAAGGTATGGAGAGAGGTGCATCGTCATGATCCTCCACAGTTCAAGGGAAGTTTGGAATCGTCAGATGCAGAGAAGTGGATTGAGCGGATGGAGACAATCTTTACTGCTGTTCCTTGTCTTTCCCCACTCAAGGTACAAGTGGCGGTCACTTATCTTGTGGAGCAAGGAAGGCATTGGTGGGATAGTGCAAGACCTTCTGATATATCTCAATTAGACTGGGATACCTTCAAGCGAATGTTCTATGATCATTTCTTTCCAAAGGAGTTGCGGATGGAAAAGCAATTCCTGTTCTACTCCTTAAAGCAGGGAGAGATGTATGAGGATCAGTTTATCACAAGGTTTATAGACTTGGCAAAGTATGTGCCCAGGCAGACAGAAGATCATTCATTCTGTCTAGCTCAACAGTTGATGAATCGTGCAAGGCCAGAGTTCAAACAGCAATTGGCCCTGTTAGAGGTCAATACTTTTGAGGAGATGTGTGTGAAGCTGTGGGTAGCAGCTAGAAGGACAAGAGAGGTGGTAGAGGCAAGGAGGGCTGAGAACCAAGCTAGAGCAGCCTGTTATCCTGGTCCTACAGGAGGAGTGGGGAAAAGAAGTCAATACAGCTCTGGGAGCTCGGGTAGCTTAGGGAGAAACGGGAATCAAGGGTAGAATCAGAGGTCGAACGCTCAAAGGGGCTTTATGCAAAGGCGTCAGAATCCAAACAATCAAACTGGCAGGGGACAAGGCTCCTGTCGAGATTCATCAGTGACCACCCCGAGTGTTACTGGACTGTGCCCCAGATGCGGGGGTAGGCATGCGGGGCAATGCTGGGAGTGCTTTTGATGCCACCGGTGGGGACATATTGCCAGAAACTGTCCAGAGAGTCAACCGACACCTCAAGTTGGCCGTTCTACTGTTCCGGGACATGTCTATGCCATGACAAATGAGGAGGCTTCTACATCTCCAAACTTGATTCAAGGTAACATTCTACTTGAGGGGCATGTTATTTCTCCTTTATTTGACTCGGGTGCTACGCACTCCTTTATTTCTGTGGACTGTGCTCAGAAGTTGAGCTTGCCTGTGGTTGAGCTACCTTATGATTTGAGAGTGTCTACTCCTGCGGGAGTCACTGTCGTAACTGGAAGAGCATGTCTAGAGCTTGCACTCCAGTTTAAGAATCGAGATTCTACAATAGATTTGTTTTGTCTACCTCTGAAAGGTATCGACGTGATTATTGGCATGAACTGGTTGATGGCTAATGGTGCAATCCTTGATTGTAAAAGGAGGTTGGTGACGATTCCAGTAGGTGCCTTATGTGCTGAAATGTTAGGTGGTCCAGTTTTGTTGTCAGCTGCTCAAGTAGAGAAGGTGGTGAGGAAAGGGTGCCAGGCCTTCATTGTCTTCTTTTCAATTAGTGAGGATGAGGCAGGAGGAATAGAACAGATAGCTGTGGTGAGGAACTACCCTGAGGTGTTTTCAGACGAGGTGGCCGGACTACCTCCAGAGCGGGAAGTGGAGTTCTCCATAGAATTGGTCCCAAGAACCACCCCAATCTCAAAGGCTCCCTATAGAATGTCTCCCTTAGAATTGGTAGAATTGAAAAAGCAGCTAGAAGAATTGTTAGAAAAGGGACTTATCTGACTAAGTGTGTCGCCGTGGGGATCGTCGGTTTTGTTTGTGAGGAAGAAAGATGGTAGCTTGAGGCTGTGTATCGACTACCGACAATTAAACAAGGTCACAATCAAGAACAAGTACTCGTTGCCTAGAATTGATGACTTATTGGACCAATTAGTCGGAGCGTCAGTTTTCTCTAAGATTGATCTGAGATCAGGATACCATCAGTTGAGGATACGAGCAGAGGACATTTCAAAAAGGGCCTTTCGAACTCGTTATGGACACTATGAGTTTTTGGTGATGCCTTTTGGACTGACAAATGCTCCAGCTGTCTTTATGGACTACATGAATCGGATCTTCCGACCTTATTTGGACAGATTTGTGGTAGTGTTCATCGATGACATTTTGATTTATTCTAGAAGTGAGGAAGAACATCAAGAGCATCTTCACATCGCACTACGGATTTTGAGGGACCACCAGTTGTATGCTAAGCTGTCAAAGTGTGAGTTTTGGCTAAAAGAAGTGAAGTTCTTGGGTCATGTGGTGTCAGCTCAGGGAGTAGCAGTGGATCCTAACAAGGTGGACGCGGTACTTAAGTGGGAGGTCCCTAGATCAGTAACTGAGGTGCGGAGTTTTGTGGGATTAGCTGGCTACTATCAAAGATTTATCCAAGGCTTTTCTCAGATTGCAATGCCATTGACTAAGTTAACCAAGAAGGATCAACCATTTCTTTGGACGGAGAAATGTGAATCAGCGTTCCAAGAGCTGAAGACCAGGTTGACTACAGCTCCGGTGCTTACCTTCCAATCCCTGGAGTACCGTATGTTCTTTACACCGATGCGTCACTAAAGGGTTTGGGTTATGTGCTAATGCAGAACAATAAGGTGGTGGCATACACTTCCAGGAAGTTGAGGCCACATGAAGAAAACTACCTAACCCATGACTTGGAGCTAGCGGCAGTAGTTTTTACACTAAAGATCTGGAGGCATTATCTGTATGGCTCCTAGTTCAAAGTTTTCAGTGACCATAAAAGTTTGAAATATTTGGTGGATCAGAAAGAATTGAACAACCGGCAGCGTCGTTGGATGGAATTCCTAAAGGACTATGACTTTGAGATTAAGTATCATCCTGGAAAAGCTAATGTGGTAGTGGATGCTCTGAGTAGAAAAGCAGTGCATGTGTTCTGTATGAGCTTAAAGGAACAATTCTTGCTCAGGGAGTTATTGGAGATTCCAATTGTACCGTCAGGGCAGGCTACTATGTGTGCAGTGCTTGGAGATTATGGATTCTATCAGGATTTATGAGCGACTCAATGGGAAGATGAACAGTTGGCGAGGATTCGGGTAGAATTGGAGGGTGGCCCAATGTAGAACTATGAATTTGGAGATATGGGCATCCTGAAGTATAAGAACCAAATTTGTGTTCCCCGAGTGACGAGAGCCTTTTTGTTGTTCGCTTTGGGGTTCTCAATCAAAAATAAATCCAAGCTATGCAGTATAGTGCAAACTCAGGTCGTTTCACTTTTGGGAGCCTTTATTAATTACCTAAGCTAAACTAAATGCCATGCAATGCAATGAAATGGGGTTTTAGGTTTTTAAGATTTAAATGAATGGAGCCTAAACTAAATGCAATGAAAACAAACCTAAGATACTATATTTTTGGTGTTTTAAGATGATAATGATGGAATGGAAATGAATGATAGGAAATCTCTTGAAAATGGTTTTGATGGCAATCATAGTTCACTTAAAGTATTGGGAGTTTCATAAATCCATTAGGTTTTCTTAATAACAACCTCAATAACTCATTGAGTCCAAAGCTTACATTAATGAACTCATTAATGAAAACTTTGTTAAGCTTCCCTAATGTGTAATTTTGGAATGATCATGCAATTGGCTCAATGTAACACACAATCAACTCAGTATCAAAACATAACCATGCAAGATATGAGAGAATCATGAGAGTTACAAGAAGCATATATGCAACTACATATATTTAAGCACAAAATTCAACATCAATCAATCCAAATTACAAATGTTAATCATTAACCAATGATTACAGTAACAATCCTAAGTTCTTAACTAACAATTTACAACTCCTAGACCTAGAAAGCCATAAATCATAGCTAAAAATTGAAAACTGAAACTAAACTCCCCTTTGAAGTCTGGAAACTCATGCCACACCACCATTCTTCAAGAGTTGATAAACCCTAGCCCTCCATAGCTTCAAGAAAAACTCCAACCAAAGTGAATCTATCAACTATGGCAGCTGGGAGTGGAAGGAAATGAGATGAAATGAAGAAAAGGTGAAGGAAATGGATGAGGAAGAAGATGGAGGTGGAGAGGCAAGAGGATGGAAGAATAGAGGTGTTGGAGATGATAGAATGGAGTTCTCCCCCGAAAATAGGGTTTCTAAGGGTTTAAAGGGTCCATATGGGTCGGATCATATGATTAGAGGCTCTATTTTCGCGTTCTGATCCGGATCTAGCGTTGCTGATACGAGTCTTTCACCGCGGCGAAGCATTCCCGAGAGGAGCTCTGCCTAATCATGTGATTTCACCGCGACGAAGCTGTAAGTTGGCCGCGGCGAACTCTGCTTGAGAGATTACTGGTGAGATTTCAATTTGGCGCCGCGGCGAACTGTGTTAGTGCTGATACTCTGATCTTGTGTTGTGTCATCCTTTGGTCTTTGATCTTGGCTCCAATTCTCAAGTATCATACAATAAAAAGCAACAATTTGAAGCATCAATTGTCCTAGAAATCAACTGAATACAATTAATAACCAATTATGACAATTTTAACCTCAAAAAGACATTAACTCAAAGCAAGGACTCTTAATCTAAATTAAGCACAATTATCATCAAAAGGAGCCAAAATCTATGATAAATACCCTTAAAATGATATGAAATAACATAGAACAATGAGGTTCAATCACCGGGATAAGGAGATTAAGAGAACTATCCTAGAGGAGGCTCACCGAAGCCGTTACACTATCCACCCCAGTGCAACCAAGATGTACCATGACCTAAAGCAGCTGTATTGGTGGCCCAACATAAAGAAGGAAGTGACTGACTTTGTACTTTGATGTTTGACTTGTCAGAAAGTTGAGATAGAGCATCAACGACCTGGAGGTTTGTTACAAGGACTAGAAATCCCTCAGTGAAAGTAGGACAGCATCTCCATGGACTTCATTGTGGGTTTGCCGAGGACACCCGAAGGTTATGATACTATTTGGGTGGTGGTGGACAGATTGACAAAATCTGCTCACTTTTTACCGTATAAAGTCAATTATACCTTGGAGAGAATGGCCAATTTGTACATGGATGAAATCGTCAGGCTTCATGGGGTTCTGTCGAGTATAGTCTCAGACCGAGATCTGCGCTTTACTTCTAACTTTTAGAAAGCAGTGAATGCGGCTTTGGGTACTAAGTTGAAGTTCAGCACAGCATATCACCCACAGACCGATGGACAGACTGAGCAGACAATTCAAACGCTAGAGGATATGTTGAGAGCTTGTGCCATTGAATTCAAGGGGAGTTGGATTGATCACCTACCTCTGGGGTTCTGTCGAGTATAGCCTCAGACCGAGATCCGCGCTTTACTTCTAACTTTTGGAAAGCGGTGAATGTGGCTTTGGGTACTAAGTTGAAGTTCAGCACGACATATCACCCACAGACCGATGGACAGACCGAGCGGACAATTTAGACGCTAGAGGATATGTTGAGAGCTTGTGCCATTGAATTCAAAGGGAGTTGGATTGATCACCTACCTCTGGCTGAATTTGCCTATAATAACAGCTACCATGCCAGCATCCAGATGGCCCCTTATGAAGCACTTTACGGCTGAAAGTGTCGATCGCCTCTCTGTTGGATGGAACTGAGTGAAAGAACGGTTTTAGGACTAGACTTGGTAGATGCCACCACAGAGAAGACTGAGGTCATCAAGCAGAAGTTGCTGACAGCTCAGAGCCGGTAAAAGAGTTATGCGGATAGGAGGAGACCATTGGAATTTTGTGAGGGTGACCATGTGTTTTTGAGGGTCACGCCGACTACCGGTATTGGGAGGTCCATTAAAGCGAGAAAGTTATCTCCTAGATTTCTTAGACCCTTTGAAATTCTGGAGAGAATTGAAGAAGTAGCCTATCGAGTTGCTTTGCCACTGCACCTGTCCAACGTACATGATGTGTTTCATGTGTCCCAACTAAAGAAGTACCACCCTGATCCGTCTCACATCTTAGAGCCTGAGGAGGTGAAGCTGGATGACAATCTAACTTACCAGGCTGAACCGGAAAGAATCCTTGATGTGAAGGACAAACAGTTGAGGAATAAGACCATTCGATTGGTGAAAGTTTTCTGGAAGGGCATGAGTCTGGGTGATGCCACCTGGGAGACAGAGGAAAGGATGCGATGCGATTACCCTTGTTAGTTTTCTTAGTAAGTGTTTTGTGTTTGTTTGTGTTGTGTATTGTGTGATTGCTTGAATTTTAGGGGAGAATCGTAACATTATGAGTTTTATCGGGTTTTAATAGCCTTTTTTTGTTTGATTTTTGAGGATAGATGAGTGATTTAATGTTGATCTTGGTGTTCGGGTTGGAATTGAGGTATGTTGAAGGAATAGGTGAACAATCCCTCTTAGGGTTTGTTCAACTTCTCCGTGACGAACCGGGAGTTCTAGGGGGGATTGTCTTTTGAGCAGGTTTGGCCACGGCAAAGTCATAGGGACGCCGCGGCAAAGTTATTCAGGTGAGCAAGGTTTCCCTCTCGGGAAGATCTTGCTATGGCGAAGTCATAGGGACGCCGTGGCGAAGGTTTTCTGGGCGAGCGGGAGTTTCCTCTCGGGAAGCTTTCACCGCGGCGAAGATTGGAGTTCGCCGCGACGAAGTCAGGTTTTCAGGCGAGTAATCCCTCTCGGGATTAGTTCACTATGGTGAAGTTCTGGGTTTACCGCGGCAAAAGGGGTCGAATCTATATAGTCGCTGGAAGGGTCAGATGTGCGAAAATTAGAAAATCTGAAGGAAGAGAAAGAGGCTCTGCTAGGGTTTCGAACTTTTGGCTTGGAGGGGGCATTTCTAAGGATCCATTACCTCAAGTAAGTGATTTTAGCCTCTAATCTACTTTCTTACTTGGAATTTCTAAGGATTTATGGTGAAACCCTAGAGTTTGCTAGGTTGTTATGGAATTGAGGTTTTTGACCGATTGTTTTGAGTTTAATTGATTGCTTTGAGTTAGTCTAAGTATTTAATCGGTGTAGTTTTCTTGGATTTGAAGAACTTGGAGTTTTTGAAATTAGGGTTTATGGAAATGGGAGGTTTGTGATTGAGGATGACAATGTGAACATTAATTTTGAGTTTTGTGATTTGTGTTATGTTAAGGAGGGTTAAATTGGATGTTTAATCAGTTTAGAATGTTGTTAAGACTTCAATTGTTCAAATGGGATGTTTGGGTGTTGAATTCCTATAGTGGGTCCTTGAGGTTATGAGTTTTAATTGATGTTTGGAAAGGAATTAAGGTTTTAATGGATTTTTATGACCTAGGAGTGTTGCCTTGATGATTATACCCTTTTGAGTTGGGTAGAGTCTTGGTTAGAGCTAGGAATTTTGTGTCCCAAAATGTTGTTTTGGCCACATTATTAGTTGAAAGCTAATACATGTTGGTTGTGTGCATGTGTAGACCGGTTGTGAGCCTTGTTGGTGCACGGGGCTGTCTTGTTGGTTTGTTATTCCTTGCTCAGGCGAGAGGTAACCACTTTCCAATCCTTTGTACATGCTTTTGCGGTATTGTGAGTGGATTTATGTTTTGTGCTCTGAGTAACAACTGTGTTCAAAGTGTATGTTGTATATTAAAAAGAAAAACTGTCTTGTGGGGTTTCAATTGATATTGAATGACTTTGGAACTTATGAAGGATAGGCCACTAAAAGAAGTTAATTGTGAAATGATTATTTACTCTTTGATTACGGTTTGAGCATGATGCATGAATTGGGAATTGGTGAGAGTTTTGATTGTTACTACCACATGGTAAGGCCTCCATTAATGCATGATGGTTGGCTCTTTACGTACCCCATAGTGAGGGATATGCCTTTTGGCTCCCTACGTCCCCCAGAGTGAGGGATAGGCCTTTTATGGCTCCTTACGTCCCCCATAGTGAGGGATAGGCCGGGTTCGGCTCTTGAAAATCCCCTAAAGTGAGGGATATGATTGATGGGATTGCATCATTGCACTTGCATGACTTGTATGGCTATCATTTATCATATTACTTGTGAACTGTCCCACTTGACACCTCACGAGCACCTATCTAGTAGTACCTTGAATTGGAAAGATTGGTTACTGGGACTTTTGTCTCACCCTGCGGTTTACAATGTTTTCAGGTGAAGATTCTAGGCGTGTGCCATCGGGAAGAGACGTAGAGGCTTGAGCTTGGTTAGCTTTAGGCCTCTAGCCCTTGTATATGTATGGCTAGTATATATTGCCACGTTTAGGACCCCTTTTGAAATATTTTGATTACCCAGCCTTATTGTAAACTGGAGGGAATGTTATCTCCTTATTTTGGTTGGCTGGAGGCCATTTCTAGTGTCTTATGAAACTCTGATTTATTTTGTTGGAAACCTTTTGGATGGGCTGATATTGATGTCTTTCGTTACCGGGGCCGGAGGCTCGGAGGCCCAGTGGTTAATGAATGTTTTCTAGTTGCGTGCAACAGAGTTTGGGTTTATTTCGAGTTTATAATGTTTTGAGGATAAGGGTTTTATAGTTTCAGACCAAGATCTAAGATTTACTTCTAAGTTTTAGAGGTCCCTACAGAAAGAAATGGACACTACTCTCAGATTCAGCACAGTTTACCATGCCCAGACATATAGGCAGATAGAACGAATGATTCAAATATTCGAAGATATGCTACGTTCTTGTGTTTTGGATTTTTGTGGTAATTAGGATATGTTATACCTTACTATCGCATCATCTTAAGGTTCAATTAAAACCATTTTAGACCATATTGGATGGTCTTGGGCTCTATTTTATCCCAAAAATGCTAATTTTCAGATTTTTACTGTTCATCAGGTAAATATCCAGTTTTCTAGCCCAACTTCAAAAATTCATAACTTAATCTAAGAAAATCAAAATGGAGTGGTTTAAAATTATATAAAAATCTCTTTGAATGCTCTTTCAAGGAAAAATAATCTTTTGAAACCAATTCCATTAGAAAAGGCATCAGGTTTTTGTGCAAGTCACCTCTATTCATTAGGCAAAAACCCTTTTTTCAGATTCTAAACCTTAACTTTGAAAAATCATTAAAAATTATGTAGTTGGCCATTTTTAACGTGTTAGCTATCAAAATGAAGCTCAGAACGTGATCGACAATCATACCAAATTTCGTGATTAAAAGCGTTCAGGAGTTTAATCAAAACATCACTTAAAGATGGCAGTGTCAGTAGGTTTACAATACTGCCCAGGATAATATTTAAATAACCCAAAAGTCCACAAATTTTTATGGTATGATACCATAATTTAACCTTCAATCTGTAGCTTGCCCTTGGATGTTTCAGGCCCTAAAATGTTAGATTCCATTTGGGGGATGAGATTTCATTGAAATCCCAATAGCAAATTAACCAACTATATCATCAAGCAGCATCATTATTATGCATAACTACATTAACTACTATTGGTGAACTAGCATGCTTATCATTTGGCAAACTCAATCATGCAAAGGCCAAAGCAAGAAAGTGCAAAGAGCAGCTACATCAGATTCAAGAAAGTTCATCCACATAATAGTAATTAATCATGCAATAATCAATAATGCCAAGTTAATGTTAGTAGTTAGGTTCAACTTGCTACCTTGCTCCAAAGGCTTGAGCTTCCTTTATTCCTCTTCTTTTCCTTCACAAATGTCAAACCCTAGCATGGTAATCCACCAAAAAAGGTAGCAAGAATCATTAACCAAACCAAGTAAAAGCAAGAACACAACTTAAACATAACTCTTGCTACTTAAAGCTTCCACCTTCGTTCTTTCATTTTTGAACTTTGTTTTCCATAAGCCCTAAAATTGATTCTTCACTTATTCCCACATGGTTTTTTATGGAGATTCCAAATATATACTTAGATTTAAGAAGATAAAATTCCTCCTTTCAATTTTTTCTTGACCAAACCAATGGGGTTCTTTAACCAAAAATTACAACTTTGATTTTAATGCTTCCAACACTTGTTCTTTAGGTTTATCCTACACCATTTTTCTTTCTGAGCACAATGGAAGCATTAAAACAATGAAAAAATCATCCTAGGATCCATTTACTACCTTGGCCCAAATGAACCTTAAGAGAAACAACAAAGAAAACACTTCAAAAACAACCCATAACGACTTGCAACCACTAGGAACTATATGCTTTGAAGTGTTCTAGCAAGTTTGACCAACAAAAATTCTTCCCCCACATGATAATCAGTTCGGTGAGCACCCAAGGAGAAATAGAATTTTCAACCATACAAGGCAAGAAAACAAGACAAGGATCCATTTAGGACCAAGAACTAATCTTGATTCTCACTTCTATACTCAAAGTTGATGCCTTTCTCCTTGGTTTCTCTTGAAATTCTCTCTTTTCCCTCTTTCTCTCCTCTTGGCTGAGCATAACATTTGAAATTAAGGGGAGGAGTGCTTGTTTAATGAGTCAAAATATCCCAACCATCATTATAAATGCAATTCCAAGTGTCATTACCCCCTTTAATCTTACTCTCTTTCATAATTAACTAAATCCAAGTGAAATTAATTACCAAAAGTCAAAATCCTCTCCATTTGAGGAATGAAACTTGGCAAGTTCAAATCCTCTCCATTAGGGCTTGACACATGGCTAAATGTGAACCATTTGAATTGTAAGACTCTAGTCTTGCTTTATTAGTGCACTTTGACTCCGAGTTTAAGTTCTTTTCTATACTTACAGTATTCTGGCCTCTGTAATTATTTTCTATTAGATCCCCAATTTATTCTCCTCATTTTTATCATCCCAAATTCCCCTCTTTGTCTGAAAATTAATTTCCCAATAATTAAATAGAAAGGAAAAATAATTTCCTTCTCTTTAGTATTTTTCCACTTTTCAAAGGAATTGGAAAAAATCTTGGATACTTGAGGGTCTTCTTTTAATTCCATAATCTCTTATAATTCCTTAGGATATCATAGGAATTTTCTTGAAATTTTATTCTCCTTTAAAATATTTATTTGGAATTTTCCAAATAAAATCCCTTAAATTGACCTAAATCACCCTTAAATTCTTTTGTAATTTCTCTAAGGGTAATTTGGTCATAATACCAATTTTATAATCTCATATAATTCTCAAAGGATATTATCCTTTTTTTTCTTAATTTTTTGAGGCTTGAAAATATTATTCCATAATTATATTTGACCAATTTTTCTTAATTAGTCAAATTTCCATATTTGGCTTGGAAAATCATAATAATTATTTTCCACCAAAATTCTTCTACTTCTCCTTATCATTTTTGGCCCGTAATTATTTAGGAATATTCCTTATTCCTAATTATCATAGTACTGAATGTGACATTTCTCCCCCCTAAATAAATTTCGTCCTCGAAATTTAAAGCATACCTTAACGAAAAAGTTCAGGGTACTTTTCCTTCATCTCGGTCTCCATCTCCCATGTGGCTTCTTCAGAGGAAAGACCCTTCCAGACTACTTTGGCCAGTGGAATCTACTTGTTCCTTAGCTACTTGACCTTTTGATCAATGATTCGCTTTGGTCTAACCTCAAAAGACAAGTTGTCTCGGAGCACAATGTCATCATAACTTATGACTTGTGTCGGGTCTGGATGGTACATCTTCAGTTGGGAGACATGGAAGACATCATGAATCTAACTTAATTTGGGGGGAAGAGCCAACTTGTAGGCTACTGGTCCAGCTTTGGACAAAATTTGAAACGGTCCAACATACTTCGGACTTAGATTTTTGGTCTTCAAGGATCGATCGACTCTCGTTTTTTGGTAACACTTTAAGCAAAACGTGATCACCAACTTCAAACTCTAATGGTCTCCTTCTTGTATCTGCATAGCTCTTCTATCTACTCTGAGCTGTTAAAAGTCTTTGCTGAATAGCTTTAATCTGTCGAGAAGTCTCAACCACTATATCTGGACCAAGGATGCTTCTTTCACTAAGCTCTGTTCAACATAAGGGAGATCTACATTTCCTCCCATAGAGTGCCTCATATGGTGCCATTTGAATACTTGAATAGAAACTGTTATTGTAGGCAAATTCAGCTAACGGTAAGTATGTATCCCAATTACCGCTGAAATCCAATACGCAAGCACGTAACATATCCTCCAATGTCTGAATTGTTCATTTCGTCTGCCCATCTGTCTGGGGATGGTAGGCTGTGCTGAATCTGAGAGTAGTGTCCATTTCTTTCTTTAGGGACCTGTAAAACTTAGAAGTAAATCTTGGGTCTTGGTCCGAAACAATACTGCTTAGAACACCGTGCAGCCTAACAACTTCCTTGATGTAAAGCCTCGCTAACTTTTCAGGAGAATCTTTAACATTCATAGCAAGAAAGTATGCAGACTTAGTCAGACGGTCTATTATAACCCATATCGCATCATGTTTAGCCACTGTCATCAATAACCCCACTATGAAATCCATGGATATGCTATCCCATTTCCACTCAAGGATATCTAGGGGTTGCAACTCTCTTGCAGGCTTCTGATGTTCTATCTTTACTTTCTGGTAAGTGAGATACTTTGCCACATACTCTGTAATATCCTTCTTCATTCCAGGCCACCAGAAAAGTTCTCTAACATCATGATACATCTTTATCATTCCTGGATGAAGAGTATACTTGCTCTTAGGGCTTCTGCCAGTATCTTTTCTCTGAGGTCGGCTACTTGGAAAACCTAGGTTCTTCCTTTAAACTTCAATATCCCTTCCTAGAAATTTCAAAGTTCTTAGTCTCGCCTCTAGACAACTTCCCTTTGAAAATTTCTGCTAGCCAATCCTGTGATTATGCTTCTCTGATTTGATCCTCGAGCAGAGCTGTAAACTGGGTTCTACATCCGTTTCCTTCTACTAACTGCATCTGATATAGAGGAGCCCAATCTCTGAAATCCTCTACCAGCTTCTGCTCCTTGATCATTAGTGATGCTACCTACACTGCCTTTCTGCTCAAGGCATCTGCAACTACGTTCGCTTTGCCTGGATGGTACTTAATCTAGAAATCATAGTCTTTAAGCAAGTCCATCCATCTTCGTTGTCTCATATTCAACTCGTTTTAATCATGGAGGTACTTGAGGCTCTTGTGGTCGTAAAACAATTATATTGTTGTTCCGTACAAATAATGTCTCCATATCTTCAACGCATAAACTATCGTTGCCAATTCCAGGTCGTGGGTCAGGTAATTCTCCTCATAAGACTTCAACTGGCATGAGGCATATGCTACTACCCACCCTTACTGCATGAGCACACATCCTAGTCCCTGCTTGCTAGCGTCTGTATAAAACACATAGGGTTGTGAAGGATCAACGAGTACAAGTACAGGAGTAGAGGTGAACTTCCTCTTCAGCTC